>NC_056728.1:1533586644-1533828772 GCF_019279795.1 Protopterus annectens | reverse complement strand
TGCCTAAGTTATGAAAATTAAGTCAGATAATTTTATAATCAAAGCCACTCTATCTGTTTTATCTGTCATTAGTGTGGAGTCATATGCTACAGTTTACTCCTACACCCTTACCAAAATATTATCAGACCTGTAGTTGCATGCATATCTACAAAAGACCCCAAGATATCTGCTTCAAATTTTTTTTTTATTTTTTATTTTTTGCCATCCGTAAATATGAGTCTTTATTTTCTAGAGTTGTCATTTCATAGGTTCATAGGTTCATAGGTTCATACTAGGCTATCTGCCCGAGGGCATTTACAAGCCTAGCCCATAGTTTTGTGGCTTACGCACCTTTAGTATGGGGAACTATACCCATTATTTTGCTGTGCCTCTGTTGAGCAGTGACACTGAGGTAATCCCTGGGGTATATCTGCGATCTCCCATCCATTGGTCAAGATTTCTCTTGAACAAGGCCAGCGAGGTGCTCTGCCTCACTTTTGTTCCACAGCATAGGGAGTCTTTGGGTGATGAATCTATCCCTCCAGCACGTCCTATTAATAGCCGTGTCGAGGTTTAAGTCTCCCGCCTTGTGGCTCTGACGGATCTAGATTTTTTGAGGTGAAGCATATTCATCAAATCTGGGTTTGACATGGCCTTGTATGTTAGGCAAAGGTCACCTCTGAGCAAAGCGGTAAGCGACTGAATAGAGCTGGAGTTCTTTCAGTCGGGCAGCATAGGACAGATTTTTGAGACCCTTTATCCTTTTGGTGAGGAACTTTTGTGGCCTCTCCAGCTGCTGCAAGTGTCGGGTCAGATACATTCCGAATGGGGCATTGTACTCAATCATTGGTCTGATGAGTGATGAGTATAGGGAGACTATGACCTCCCTTGATCTAGATGAGAATCCCTTCATGATAAGGTGGGCAATGTAGAAGGTCTTCCTAACTACTTTAGCTACATGGGTGTCGAATGACAGACTACTATCAACCTGGGTCCCCAGGTCCCTGATAACTTCTTCTGTACTCAGTGGATTGCCACCTATTTGGTAGCTAGGGGTAACCTTGTTTTCCGAAGGGTATGACTATGCATTCTTTGGCATTTAACTTTAGGCCATGGCTCTGGCACCAGTTATCCTTTCTGTGAGACCCTTCTGAAGGATATCTGTGTCAGATGTGTTTTCTACTATGGCAGTTTGCAGTCATCTGCAAACTTTGTCAGCTCATAACCCTCCTGTGTTTGCTTGTACTGAAAAGTAGATGCCAAACAAGAGTGGGCCCAGGACTGAGCCCTGTGGTACACCACTTGTGACAGGCTTTGGAGTCTGACATGGCGCCAGCAACTCTGACCCTGTGGGTTCTGTCACTCAGCCAGTTTGCAACCCATCTTGTGATGTATGGGTTAACATTTAAGCTGATGAGTTTTCAATGATACCCGGTGGGGTATTGTATCAAAGGCCAGATCGAGGTAGGCTGTATGGACTGCCTTTCTCATCAATGGCTTTGGTGACTGTTTGAAAAGTCAACCAAGTTTAGAAGGCATGATCTGCCTTTGACAAGCCAAACTGGGATGGATCCAAAGTCTGCAAATTCCTATGTCTTTATTTATGAGGTCCATTATGATCCTCTCCATGGCTTTGCAGATAAGACTTGTCAAGCTAATGGGCGGTAATTTCCAGGTCGGTGGAGGCACCGCCTTTGTGAAGTGGGACCACAGTTGCAGTGCACCACTCCTGAGTGCGTATCCAGAGGTAAGACTATGATTAAACAGCTGTCCTAGCTGTGGGTTTAATTCCTCGTTGAGTTTGTGGAGCACACAGTCAGGACACCATCAGGTCCCATGGATGCTGTGTTTTTTGCTTTGGAGAGAGCAGTTCTCACTTGGGCGTTGGAGATGTTTGGGGGGCTGCAATCGCTTGGTATAGATATCTCTCCTTTTGGGGGGGGGAGAAGTTTGCACTGAACCTGTCAGCCAGTATGTTGGCAATGTCTGTAGGATCAGTAATCTTCACATCATTTTGAACTAGTTCTGAGCATATCTGGGAGTTTCCTCCCAGGTTTCTAACATAGCTAAAAGAAGGCCTTATGATTGTCTTTTGAGTCTTTAGCTATTTTTCTCTCAAAATTTGCTTTGGATGATTTTATGAGAGCTCTTAGTTTTTTACTTATAGTGATCAAGGGTGTCTTACCTTTTAAGGATTTTGCTCTATCTTGTAGTAGCTTCCTCCTTTTGTTGTAGAGTTTGTTTATGGCTGGGGTCCACCAGAGTGGGCGCTTGCCTTTGGTACAAGAGTCTTTGTTTTGCTTGGGATTGCCTTATCCATGCAGTCCTGCAGGTGCTGGTAGAAGGCATTTGTAAGTGATTCAGTGGCTTGAGTACTGTTTTCCGTCGGCTCGGGGGCCTTAAAGGAGACCACACTAGTCTTTAGAAGTGTGAAGTCGGCTTTTCAGTTCTTTACTGTGGTCTTTTTTATTTCAGGTGGGGGTGGGATGAGGACCTCCAGCGAGATTAGTTTGTGATCTGATCTCACCAGTGAGGGGTATACTTCCGGTGTTGAACATTGTGCTCCCATGTTCGTGAATAGCATTTTTAACTATCCACAGAATCACAGGAAATGATGACATAATAGTAATTTGTCTCATCAGTTTTTATGTTGATAACATTTATTGTGGGCATTGGCTGGAATACAGAAAGGATTACCTACCATAACTGGGAAGCCTTACCAGAAGTAGCTCCCCCTTTACCTGTCACATTACAAGGAATGTTCTTCATTTTGAGTTTTAAAAAAATCCATGTTCCTCATTGTCCCACATTGAAAGGGTCTGTCACACATTCAGTGGTAGGAAGTTTTTTTTGACTGATACCCATGGTAAATGATACTAAATCATATTAATTCACCAAAAGGACCATTAAGAAGTGTGAAGTAACAAATTGTAACGTGTTTCTGGGTTAAGGTTAGTAAGCTGTTAATAACTGTTCCACATTTTGCCCATTTGTTCCCCGTTATGAGAGGCACAGTTTCACATTTTGTAAATGAAAGGTTGAAAGCTATGCCCTCTTACAGTAAACCAATTCAGAAGCCACCCTACTACAGTGATTTCCTGCTAGCAGAGGCATCACTGCGGAGAGCGTGTCTGCCTGACATGGGAGTGGTTAATGTTAATTAGCCACGTGCTCAACCTCAGAAATGTCTGCAACTACAGATTTAGATGGCTGATAGCTTAATTTTCTAAAATATGAGTTAATTACAGCATTTACATGCAAGAAAAATATATTATTTACATTGTGGGTGAGTGGGAAATATTGTCAACAAAAAGGACATATATAGATAATAAATCGATCAAAGCAAAAAAAAGCATCATTTAATATATATGTTCTTTAGCAAAGAATGGTCTCAGCGATATCAGGAAGAGATATCTTTTATTGCTTTTCTGATAAATTATGAAAGGTTATGTGGAAAATATGTTGATGTCATGAACAAATACTGTCTTTCATTAACAGTGCTCTTTCTGCACATAGATGATTATATCACTCCATTTCTGGGCAATGGATTTGCTTAGGTGTGGATAAAATTAAAGTTCACAATGGAGAGGCATGCTTGTGTGGCCATTTTTCAACCAAAATGATCACTAGAAAGTACCGAGGATATATTTTTTGTCACTAGTCCTAAACAAGATAATAATTTAATTTAACGCAAAATGAGAAAAGTATGCCCCATTGATGCTTCATTTACAAAATGACATCTGTAACATTTAAGGGTATAGGTAGAAATATTACAAAGATAGGGCAGTTTCAGAAGCACAAACACTCATATCATGTTTCTAATTAATACATTTCAGAAAGCCATTTTCCCTTTCTGGATCTGCAGAATTACAGACAAATTAAATTCTTGAATTTGCTGAAACCTATGTATCTCCCTTTTCAGCACTATCTCATAACATGGGAATGATTATATGATATTATTTTTGATGTTCCAACAGTCTGGTTCTGTGAGTGCAGCTGTAATAACTGAGGAGGGAATGGTTGACTATTTGCCCTCAGACTTAACATTTTAATAGCACTGGGAGTGTAGAGAAATATGTCTGGAAGCACTGGCCTCCACATAATTTTCCTGTTGGAAAACTGGAATCTTAGCCAGTAATTAAAGATAAATCCATTTTGTATTTTTTTCTTTAATCTATATCTTTACATTTTCTCCTTACCTGAAAGAGTTGACTAGGAAAGGCACCGTTTTTAGTTCTCAGCTGCTTGCCCATAGTAACTGCCTTACTTCAACACAACACTTTCCTGTTAATACTGCTGGTTCCCCCAAACATTGATCCCACTGGCTCATTGCTTTCGTATGTATAATATGCAGTTTTCACATGACCCCTTGAAGTACCATATCATTAATATTCTGACTATGCTGCATGACTTCAAGTTTACTATCTTTAATCCTACAAAAGATCTGACATTGGAAATTAAATTCTGGAACTAACAATAAAGATGAAACAGAAACACAGTAATGTACTTACAAACAATGTACAAATTGATGTCTGTTTCCTGAAATGTAAAATCCACTAGAATGTGAGAAAAGGGAAAACACTTTTTTTTTTTTTCTTTGCCATTTGTTAACTTTGAAGGAGAAGTATTTAATTGTTTCAGGAGTGTGTGTGTGTGTGTGTGTGTGTGTGTGTGTGTGTGTGTGTGTGTGTGTGTGTGTGTGTGTATGTTTAGGGGTTGTTCTCTAATATCTATGGGCTTTGCTCTTCTCTAAGAAAGTTTTGTTACAGTTTGGCATTTCCTGTCAGCTGTTATTGCATTGTTCCTTCACTGTTCATAAACCCATCACACAACGGCGATTTTCTACTACTTTGTATTGTTAGACATAGCTGTATCTTTGATTATTCCCTTACAGGTTTTACGTAATGATGATGTGGCAAATGATCCTTTATACTTCCTGAAACTGAAAACATTTATTGGGCTCATGGTGCCCGCTGTGTTATCATGCTGCTTTGTCATAGCCACAAGGACTATTCCTAAATTAAAATAATAAGAGTTCAAATGCATTGGTACAAGGAAGAAATAATCACTATAATACATAATCGTATGTTTTGCAAGTATGCTTCATACAGCTGCCTAGTGTATCTCTAATCACTACCTTTTGAAAATGGAAGTCTTAAAGGTTCATAGGTCCAGGGGTTGTTGCTAGGCTAATGACCAGTAGGGCCCTTACAAGCCTAGCAGTGCACCCCACTCCATTTGGGTTCTGAGTATCATAGGCATCTATACGGCAAGGATATATGTTAGTAGCAAGGTAGCTAAGGGTTTTTATGGAGGTGTTATTGTGATAATACTTTTTTTATTGATGGCCTCTGTCCATAAGGGACATGGGAACCAGACCAGGGGAATATTTATGATTTCTCATCCAACTGTCAGGTATCATTTGAATAGGGTCAAGGATAAACTCTATTTATTCCATAGTGTGATGATCCTTCTCTTTTTGTCACAAGCAAAGTTGAGATCTCTGGATCTAGGGTTCCTGGTGCTATTTGTTTTACACATGTGCAAATGATCCATCAGGGCTGAGTCTGAGAATGCCCTGTGGTCCAGGCATAGATCCCTTCTCTGCAGCCTGTAGGAGACTGAATACAGAGACAGAGCCTTTAGTTAATTATTGTAGGACAGGGCATTTATGCCCTGAATTTTCCTGATGAGAAACATTTGTGAGTGTTCCAGTTGTTGCAAGTGTCTAGATACTTGCCAAGGGGGCATTGTATTCAATGCTAGGTCTATTAGGGACCGAGTAGAGTGGTACTGTAACTTCCTTGGACCTGGATGCCATACCTTTACCTATAAGTTGGGTGACATCAAATGATTTTCTTACTATCTTAGCTATATTTTGGTCAAAGGCCAGATTGCTGTATACATATGTTCCCAGATCCCTTACTACTGGATCTACCCTTATGGGTGTTTTATAGATGGAGTAATTAACTTGGGTTGATAGTTTCCCAAAGGACATTATAATGGATTTTTTGGCATTGAATTTCAGGCCATGGCTTTGGCACCAGTCATTTGTCTGAATTAAACCCTCTTCCAAGATGTTGGTGTCTTGGGAGGCTCTACAATAGCTCACAATTTACAATCATTTGCAGATTTGATGAGCCATAGGCCTTGATCATTAGCCCTGACTTCTGAGAAGTAGATGCCAAATAGGGGCGGGCACAGCAGGGATCCCCGGGGTACTCCACTGTTGACTGGTCTCTTTCTGAAGGTAGTCTCACCGATCATGACTTCTTGGGTTCTCTCTCTGAGCCAGCTGACAATCCAGTCAGTTATGTAAGGATGTATGATTAGCTCAGAGAGCTCATCAACAATGCCTGAGTGGGGGTATTGTATTGAATGCCTTGGTTAGTTCAAGATACACGGTGTGCACTGTTTTACCCTTTTTCATTGCCTTGGTGACTCTCTCAAAGAATTCTACCAGGTAAAGTAGGCATGGCCTTCCCTTAACAAAACCAAATTGGGATGGGTCAAGTGTCTGTAGGTTAAAAATGCCCTTGTTTATGCGTATTAGGCTTGTTAGAATGATGGATCTGCAGCAGCCTGGTTCAGTTGATGGTCCACACTTGTGGAGGGGAGTAACAGTTTCAGTTTTCTATTCATTTAGAACATAATCTGTCTCAAGGCTATAGTTGAGGAGTGCCTCAAGTAGTCTTGATAGGTCATGCTTTAGACTGCTCAGGAGGCAACCAGGGATTTTGTTGGGACCCATGGATGCGGTGTTCTTGGATTTAGCAAGTACTGCCAGCACCTGGTTCCTGCTAATACTTGGGGGTAGTATGTTGGAGGGAAGTTTACCTGGTGGAGCTGGCGAGGAGTGTTGGGGGTTGAAGTTTGAGCTGAATTTACCAGCCAATAGATTTACTAGCTCACCTTGATTGGTGAAGGTATTACAGTTCACTTTCAGTTCAGCACTCTGCTTTCAGACATAGTTGAAGTAGGCCTTGTGATTGGATCGTCCTTAGTCTGCAAGGTTATCTTGACCTCATTGTTGGCCTTTTTTGCACTTAACTGCCCTCTTAATTTGTTTAGTTGTATAAGAGAGCATTTATCTTTAATAGAATTGCTCTTCTTGATTCAGCCATGAGTTTTCTTCTTTTATTAAATAGTCTGTTTAACTGAGGATTAAATCAGTGGGGTTTGGTTTTAAGGTTTGTTTTGGGTTTACTTCTGGGAGGTATGGCAGACTCTGTGCAGCAATTCACATATATGTTTAGGGACTCTTTGAATAATTCTGCATAGTTAGTTGTGGTGTCAGGGTAAGGTGCAGCATTTAATTTTGATAAACTGTTACTTATAGGATGTAGTTTGCTTAGAATAGCTAACTGGTTTAGCTGAGTTTTCCAAATTGATTCTTACTTCAGAGGAGACAGCTTTGTGATCTTGCTTCACTAGCAAGGTTGTGACATGGGTGATCTTGCTTCACTAGCAAGGTTGTGACATGGGAGGGTATAATTCTCTCCCACGTTGATGTGTATGTGATCCAATATGTCTGATGGACTGTGCACTATCTATTCCAGGATGTTTGTGTTAATAATGATCAGGAAGTGTTGTGGCTGTGAGTTTGAGGCAGTTTATGTTTCCCAGTCTATAGATGAGTAGTTAAAGTCACCCATGAATAGGGTATTTGGCTGGATAGTGAGCACCTTTAGGTTTAGCTCATTGTCATGAAACTCTAGGGGCATAGATGATGGCCAGCAGGTAGTCATGATATGGTGAGAGACCTTATCAATGGTGACTTGTGCATGGATGGGCTCTGTGGTACATCCTGTTTAACCAACTTGAGGGTATATTTGTTGCTATCATAGATCAAAACACCTCTTCTTTTGGCCTCAATCTGTGCTGTTGCTAGTCTAAATGTGTGGAAGATACTGTAGGCTTGCACTGATGGAGTACTTTGTAGGCTTTAAACCAAGTCTTAGTCACGGCACAGATGTCTACATTCTCCAGAATGAGGAGAGCTTGAATGGGGTGGAGCTTTCATTTAGGCTTCTAGCCTTGAACAGTAACACCTTAGGCTTCCTGGAAAACTTTTCCATTATGTTGGCAGTCTTGTCTTTTTGGCATTGCCTAAAAAGACTCTAAGGGGGTGGATAAAGTTTTAGCCAATATCCCAAAGGCCTAAGTGGGAACAGGTGTAGCCTACACTTGTCAAAGCAATGCGGTCTATTTACCATGTCCTCCTATGCTGATAGATATTGGATCCCTCTGGA
Organism: Protopterus annectens; assembly: GCF_019279795.1. Classification (NCBI taxonomy): domain Eukaryota; kingdom Metazoa; phylum Chordata; order Ceratodontiformes; family Protopteridae; genus Protopterus; species Protopterus annectens. Next base: position 1,533,820,541 of record NC_056728.1, on the reverse strand, counting down.
GTGACACCAGAATCTAAGCCAATTATTAAAATCAATCAATTTACGTTCATACTGTGGAATCATTCTTGGTGAAGGTAACATGCTACTAAATGCAAGGGTTGTGTCTATCTGTGACACATATTCCAAGAGGGACATTATGTCTTTTTTCTTATAGTCCAGTGAAGTAAGTCTCAAGTCATTTGCACCCACATGAACAAGGATAGAACCATATTCCTACCTGAGGTGCAATGACTTGAGTACATGCACAATATTGTGGCTCCTGGATCATGTCTTCTTTTTTATTTTTTCTGACATTTATTTTCAGCTACTTTAAATGATATTAAAGAGTTATTTGCATCACTCTTTAAATAATATGCCTAGTTATATTCACATTGTGCTCTTGTATTTTTCATCATGTTCCAATCAAAGTCTTTTGTGAGTCATACCTACTTGTAACCTTCTTCAACATTCACTGTCTATAAGGGAGAAGCTGTGTGAGTTTGTGTCACTTAGTTTGGCTCCCTTAATGATCTGGTAAATAAGCTATTCACTTTTACTGTATAGTAGCCTGATGCAAAAAACAATGTGGTTAGTGCCTTGCTCATTCTCAATAGTGGACTCATTCCTCTGTTAACGTAAGAGATGTTGATAACTCTGAATTTGTGGCATTCTCAGTTTCATTCCTTGTGTCAGCCAGAAATGTCAGAGATGGAGAGTGTTAACCTTGTAAACAAGGATGCAAGCAAATGGATCTGATCATTCTGAGCCCTCCATAGCCAGACATCTAACACACAGTGCAGGGCCTTACCTTGTGAGCCTGGACCATAGAGCTAGCTCGTTACCATGCATACTGTCTACAGATTTCCTTTACCATCTCTTCAGAACTTAACATGTCAAATCCCCTACTTTCCCATACATTATAAGACATCTTACTGCTGGGACTTCAGGCATACAGAAACAAATGATGGCACTTAGTTTGCCAAACAATATATGCAAATTCTGTGCAGAATACAGTTAAATAAGTCAAATGCCATGAAATCCATAACAAACATAGTGAGCTTGATGAGAGCTCATTTTATATTTTTACTGGGCAAAACTTGTTAAAGTGTTCTAGGCTTTCAGTCCATTTATACTTTGCAAATGTGTGCGGCCTTGACAAAATATTCTTTGTAATTTTTTTTTCTAATGTCATGATAAAAATCCTCGGCTTGATTTTGAATTATGTGTTTCTCAGGTTTTTTGATGTTGTGTCCTTGATGTACACAAAAGCACTGCTATTCATTATAATTTTCAAAAACTGCCCTTTCTATACTTCATTTTTGCATCCCCTTGAATATATGTGAAACCTTATTTTAACATTTTTGTTTCATGCATTATTTTCCTAACTGCCTTTTTGATTCTATTTGCTGTTCATAATACACCCATCCTATATTTGCATACTTTCGTGTTCTCCCTACACTTCATTTTATTTAAATAATTTTCAGTTATGGGTTTAATTTTGTCATCTGCTTCATTACAAAATCATATAGATTTTGATTATATTCTTGCTAACTCACTTAAACGCAAACATTGTGGCTTCTATTATAACTTGCAAAAAAATAAGTTTATTCCTTTTTCTATAGAATTGTATTACTTTGTCAAGGACTAAGTGAGTCAGGTGTTTAGTAAATTAAAGGACATTTTATCAAATACAGTAAGGCTGGCCCATTAGATGTTTTTTTTTCCTTTGGGAAATGCAGTTTTGATTTTTATTTACTGTCATCTGTACAAATCTAGTGATCCTGTACCCTGTCAATGCTGTATGAATCTGATAATTAAAAATGCTTTGCTGTGTAAAAAGTTTAAGTATATAGATGTAATTCTCAAGGAGAAAGTAAAACTGCATATATGCCTTACCTTTTAGAAAGACAAACAGTGAAATACTGCTGTTCACTATTACTTCTGCATCCTTGTTTCCAGTTCTTAAAAAAAGTGGTTTTACTGATATCATGATTAATATTTCTTACTTGGAAAACACATCTCTATCCATCAACAGCAAAATGGAGAATTATGTTTTTTTATTACAAAATCCCACATGTACTAGCTAGAGAAGCCAGAAGGGCAATAGCTATCAGTGTGATGAACCCCCACTTAGTATACACCCTTAAATAGTTATCCATTCAGCTGAAATCCTTTGCATCCTACAGGAAAGAGAAAATAAAATTCTTAGATTTGTCTGCTTTAACTCTTACACTATGCATGATTGCTAAACCATTTCATAATCAAATTGACCCACAGTACATACAAGGGTAAACCTACTTTTTAGCTCTCTTATGTCTAAACTAATTATTGACAGCTACTATCCCCCTGCATGAAAAACCTGTGCTTTTGAAATAAGTTTGACTTCTGATGACAGATTGTTAGTCAAACCCATATTAATATATCATCTCATTTTCAAAGCTCACTCCTGCAACCTGAAACATCATCTTACAGAAAATTAGATCAAGTAAGATTAATTTTGTTAACATAAAATTTACGCAGTACATGTATGTCTGATAGATGACATTGACTTTCTGTGAGTAAAGGCCCATGGCAAGTCTCAACAGTCTTTGCTTGCTGATGGATTCTGTACTCAGTTAAATTTTATAAGCTACATTCATTTTCTTTTAGATTAACTGGAGATGATCTAACAGAAAAGGAAATGTTTAGGACAATGATCAACAAGTCAAATGCATCCTTAAGACAATGCATAAACATTCATATTCTTAGGATGAGTACTGTATAATATTCAGAAGGTATCTTAATACAGTCAAGGTTCGAAAGCCATCCCTGGAAATAAGCTACCAGGGTTCACTCCAGTGGCAGTACTTGACAGAGGCACAGGGAACTAATGACGGGCAGCACAAAGCCAGGGCACTTCTATGGGCTAGGCTTGTAAAGCCCCCAGGGCTATTAGCCTAGTACATACCTATGAACCACCTATGAACCATACCATGTGTGTTACATGTGGTTAGCAAAACCAAAATAGCAACCACATGCACATCTTTGCTTCAGTGTTAAGAGCTCTACCTTTTCTTCAGTTAATATGCTCCTTTTTCTTCTCCAGTCCGCAAATCCAGCAATGTTATTTCATTATCTAGTGTTCAAAAAGGCAATAACAGTAGGCCAACAAATGTCTTGGTCTTCTGTCATGCCGTTAAACATTTAATCACAGTCCAGCACAGTATACGCACTCACTTTATTAACAACAAACAAACTGCACTTGCATCTGTTAGTTTGTTTAGACATCATAAGAATAAAGTAAGTGCTGTAAAATTAACTCTTTATATAACATACATTCACCTCACATGATTTATTCAAACAGCTGATGAACAATTAAAAACTCCATGAATAACAAAAATATATATGTATAGTAGACTGTTGAAGATATTTAATACATTAAAACAGTTAAATAGCCAAAAAAACACAGTAAATTACTATAAAGAGTAAATAATTATGAAATAAAGTACTAATAAAATAATTTATAAATTACATTTATGGTTTCACTGCCCTCAGTTTAAGAACACTTCTGAGACTAATTACATCATTGAAACTGGATCAAAATGCAACATTTAGCTTCTGCTACCATTTCGATTCTATATAGTCTGGTCTTGTCTCCCAAAAGCCAGCTCTAGTATTTAATGCCAACGCTATCTAATATTAAAAGTAAAAATATCATAATAATATAACATTTGAGCATTCTTGAGCATGTTTAAGTGAGGTACTATTTGGATCTTTTTAAGTATATTGCAATCATGCTCACACATTCTAGAGTATAAACTCCTTTTGGTTATCCCAGCATAAAATGCTTCAAATATGGCACAATAAACAAGGTAAATTCTTAGTACCACAACTAAAATATCCAGATTTTATACTTCATAACATTGTAAATCATCATCCCTCTAGTTTCCTCATTAATAAATAGAGTTATTAAGACTCTCCACATTTATAGGTTCCAAATTTAAAATGATCTCATCTTAACAAAAAAAAGGGAACCCTTCACTTTGTTTTTCAAATTATACTTCTGTTTAAAGACAAAATGTGGGGCAGGCCCTGCAATGTCAAATTGTCAAAGTGCCCCCCCCCCAATTCTTATTGACAATAGTCTTAACTATTTCTATGTCAGTGTTATAATAGTAACCATGCCTCTGTAGTAAGCTTTGTTCATTGAACTCTTGTTAAAATTTATCTTATTTGCCCATAATATAGAGGAAAATATTGCATCAGTGCCATTTATTATTTCTGAATTTAAGTCATCTGATAATTTTGAAGGACATCATCTCTCTCTCTCTCTCTATTGGTACAAACCTCTTAATTTTTTATTTCTTCTACAAATATCATTAGAAATTGACCTAGGTAGTCTAACCCTCTCTCCCTTTGCCAAACTTGGTTTTCTTTTAAAAGGAGGCAAACTATTATAGTGTAAGTATAAGTCTGAAAATGTGTTTTCTCTTTATACTAGAGTGATATTGTCAAATTGCCTTGTCCTTTAATACAGTTGCATCTAAATAATGTATAATGTTGTAAAAATAAATATATAAAAACATTAAAAAACATCCAGTAGAATCACTTTAAATATTCAGAAATGTATATGACTCCTGTACTGACTAAATTAAAAAAAAATCATGCAGGAGTCTTAAATGTAAATTCCATACATGTCTATAAGAAAGATAAAAACAAAATTATTTTCCCTAAACACAGGATCATATTAGTGTAGCTTGGCAAGCAAGCTGCATTTATGACTACCTCACTTGATTTGTGGAAATATTCTGTTTTGAAATATAAGTAATTATAAAACAAATTAATTCTATGAACTGTTTGATCAAGTTAATATCTAATGCTGACAAGGCTCTACTTTCAGGTGAAGCCACTTTAAACCACTGCAATCCACTTCTGTGGAATTACAAAAAATAAGTCCTCAGTATCAATGCTTACAAACAACGCATCATCAGAGTAAATTTTATCTCTCACTTCACCTAAAAATGCCACTAGTCCTTTAAAATATTTTTATAATCACCTTAAGAATCTTTTAGTTGCATGACTGCAGATATTGATACGGTTTGGGTTTTAGAACCATCCTGTCAAAATAGGGCAGAGGGGAGGATTTTCAACTTGTTCTAGACATTTGGAATTCTAAAAATAGATGGAATAGTAGAATTTTCAGCTTTCAAAAGATTATACAAAGAAAGTAGTATATTGTGCTGCAACAATAAATTTCCTGTAAAGTCCATTCTTCTATAGGCTATATTAATCTTGTTTCTAGAAAACTGACTATACATATTAGAATCATATAAAACAGGAAACATTTTTCATGTACAGTCAGTGGTATCCATAACCATCATACCATTATCCCTGTCACCCTGTCAGGCTTAATTAAATGAATGGACATTGCTCACAGGCATTTACAGGGGAGAACACATAGCTAATTAACATTAAATGTTCTGTTGCATGCCACATTAGTGTACTGCATGGCCATGGAGATGGCCCATAAAGATGATTTTACCAAGCATATCGAATCACTGCAGTGGATGTCTTTAAATCAGAAATAGTGTCTGTGAGTGTTGACTGACTGTGTTAGGACATTCCACTGGAAGTAACCCTTTTTGACCCTTAGCCGTTGAGATCTGAGTATACGTGGTATAATGAGTTGATATCACAATGATGACTTTATTCTGATGAATTTTAAATAATTGTTGGATGAAAGTGCTTTATTTACTTTTAAAAAGTTTGCATTTAAACCATGCTGGATTGTGGTTGATGGTTCTCATAATTTTTATGAAGCTATTAGTCCTTTTTATACTTGGTTAATTTCTAGTAACTTCCTTCTTTTCGCTTCCCAGTTGTCCATCACAAAGCCTCATGAAACAAAATGTATACTTCATCATGGTGGTATCTTTAAGTAGCTCAAAAATGCCAGATGATGATGGTTGACACATAACAAACATAGTTCAATTTATACACTTTTATACTAACTGGAAGGATGAAATATGGCCATACTCTGTCTCCCATCTTATCAACAATAACACTTAAAATATGGATTCCAGAAGCTATTGCTAGAAAGTTCTTTTTTTCAAAATATGATGGTAAATGTGTTATCATTGAACCAAATATTTAAAGGGAACGATTTTAAAAAGTATCTAAGATGGAAAAAAATATGATCTTGAAGTCAGAGACAAGGAGATCTCTTATTCATCCTTTGACAGCTAGCTTACTTGATTATTTTTATTATTGTCATTATTATTATTGTTATTTATTATTATTATTATTATTATTATTATTATTATTATTACCACTATTATCAGTATTATGCTTGCTATGATATGCTCTTAAACAATATTTTCCCAGTCAATGATCTTCTTTACGCTAGAAACTCTAATTTAAAATGAATATGTTAAGAAAGCTCATATCCAATGCAGACATTCAATGAGTCTTCGATTTCTATGATAGCATAAGAAACATGATTTCTGTCATCTGCCTGCAAACTATTTATTTAAAGGAGAAGACAGATATAATGCAGAGATGCAGCAGACAAATTAATTACCTTAACCAGATGGCTGCGTTTTGAATACTTGAAAAGCTGTTTTCTCTTTCAGCTGATATAGACATGGGTACATGGTTGTCAGGGAAACCATAATTTGCTGAATAGTGACCTGCATTGTGTATTCTATGCTTTATATGTTTCACCTTTGTCACTCTTCAGAACTGAGTGTACCTTCTTCCTTTGAGACAGCGTAGGAGAGAAAAAGGAAAAAAACTTTAGCAGTGTAATGGCATGAGTACTCAGCTGTGAATTTATCAACCACTGAATATTATACTTGCAAATTACTTTAATTTTTTTTTTTGTGCTCAGAGGTAGAGGTAAAAATAGTAGCTCAATATATTCTGTCTATTGACAATTATATGCAACAATCCCCTCCACTAATGAATGTAAGTAAAATACCAGCTAGTTGTAGTGACCTAGATGCATCCTTCTATAACTTTTATGTTAGTAGAGGGACCCACCTATGAGATTTTTTTGGTGCAGAACAATTTGACCATTATAATAGTATCATCAGTATCTTCATGACATATCAATTTATGTAGCTATGAGAAAAGGGAAATGTGTACTCACTAATACCACAGCTTTGTGAATAATATTATATAGACAAAGGAACTTTGGGCCACACAGAAAAAAGAAGTGGCAGTGGATGAGGGAAAATATGAAGACAAAATCCAGGGATTTCTGAAAGGTATAAAAAGGAACATGGGCATGGCAAAGAAAAAAATATCTGATGTGGTACAATATTTATGCAAAGGAGAAAGCCCAGCTAATCCATACAACAAAGCTACAAAGCAGCTACAAAGATATCTGTATAGATATATATATATATATATATATATATATAAACAAAGTCACCCATATATGAAACATTTCAGAATATTAAAAAAAGTAAGAAAGGGTGGAATACAGAAAATAGGATTAGTAAGGCAGAAGTTATGGATTATCTGCAAAGTGAAGGATTTAGTGTTGAAAATCCAACACAGGCAATGTTCCCGTACTATGAAAATACAGGTCCTCAGCAAAAGGTGGATCAGGAGGCATCTGAAGAAGACATGCATCATGTCGATGTTCTGGAGTGTTCTGTAGGAAACCAGTATGAATGTCCTGTTGAAGCTGCACAAAAAAGGAAGGTTCAGGAAACAGTCACAACCTTGACACAGGTAATATTGCAGAGTTTAGGGTCTCTGAGTTCCAGTATGAAGGAACAACATATGAGGCAGGGTCCACCTGAAGAGGATATATCACAGAAATATTTTCTGGAACTTTCTCTAGACTACTAACAAGAAACAGAGAGCAAAGATGATGCATTCAGTCCAGAAGAAAATCATTTTAAGGGAAGGCCTGTTTGATTTACTAGAGACAGACAGACATATTAAGATAGACTTAGATTATGGAAAGTAAATAAGACCAAAATTGTTTATGAACTGATAAAACAGATGATCACAGTAATCAGGACTAATAAGAGAAATTCATATGAAATAACAAGAAATAAATAAGAATATATTACTGTGCTAAGCTAATATTTAATAAGGTGTTACCACAAAAATGTAGAGTAACAAAGAAAAAGAAGGGAGCAAGTAAAAATTACCATGTATGCAAATAGAGAAGACCATAAAGCAATTAAGCCAAGAAGTAACACTGTTAGAAGACTACAGAAAGGGAACACATAATCAAAATGTATTTGTTTATTTGCTTATTGACATTTGTTTACAGTGAAAGTTTGAGTCGGTAGAAACCCATATTCAGCGGAGACCCAGGGAGAAAAGTTCCAAAGTATTGCAAAACATTTTAAGAATAATAATTATACAATCATTAAAAGTAATACAAAAACAAATACAGTTTAAGTTGTTATACCAAATTAGACATAATATGAAAACATTGGCTAAGAGTAGATAATCATTCCCCGGAATTCATGAAGCTCAGCGCAAGGACGGCAATAGCCTTGCACTGACCGTGCAGCGTAGAGATGGCGCAGCAGCACCACATGCATATTAATGAAGGCACGCTACCGCAACGTCCACTTGCATAGGAAATGTGCGCGAGTGCAGGGAGTGTGTCTAAGTGCTGCACAGAGGCGTAAACATGTTGGCTGTATATGTGCAACCTAAAATGCTGACTAATACAGCCTGCCTCTAATAATAATCATTCCTGTCAGTGTCCATGGATACTTAAATGTATGTAAAGCATAAAAGACAGTTTTTCGAACACCAGAATAAAAAGTAAACACAAAGGCACGTAGCTGAATCTTAAGTCCCCATCCCTCGAACAAATGACATTTAAAACCCCATGCTCGTATTACATTGTAGTGTTGATTGTTATACCAAGTGGAAGCAAAACACAGCGTGTTAGTGCGCCACTGCCATTTGCTAAACCTAGCCCAATGGTTAGGGTTACCACCTGTTCCACATTGTGAGCGACAGTCCCTCTCTGGGCAGTGGTGTCCATACCAAACCATTATAAATGTTAAATGTCCTGCGATTGTAGGACATAATTATGTCCCATATTTTATGTAATAGTTCCATAGAATACTTATTTCTGTATGTAAAATACCTAAATGTTACTAAAAACAGAATAAGCAACTAAATGAAACAGAATAAGCAACTAAACTGCTACAACAATAAGCTATCATTTAGGCAAAAAACTAAAGTACTATCCTTTGTACTGACTGTGGGTATGTGTTGGCCTGTAAAATCTGATGTGTGTTCCGAAAATGTCCCATTTTGGTCATATGAAAAGGTGGCAACTCTACCAATGGTCAGAGCATTCGCTCAATATCTGCCCATTCGTGGTCCAAGTCGTCCTTGTCTGGACGGCCCAAAGATGAACTGGTATTACCTGGGTCTACCTACCATGTCATGAAAGATAAGTATTTGTGTGTACCTATGTGCATGATGTACAGCATATGGAAGATCAAAAATGCTAGGGTCATCCTCACAACCATATTGGTACCAGAGATATGTAGTGTACGCAATGTGTTCTGTTGACTGTGCCATGGGCCATCAACCAGAGAAGGGATGGATGGTGTATGTGTAATATGGGTGTGGGGGTGACGGGTAATGTAATAATTTGGCAAGGGGAGACTGGGTCAGATGCACAATAGGTGAACTGGAGGTGTACGAGGGAGCAGTGGGTGAATCAGAAAGAAAACCAACGAACAAACATTCACATCTGCAATACAACCTGACAGGCCATACTGTAGAACACAATCCCACAAACATATGAACATTAAAATGTGCGATACACATGTGCAGAAACATTACCGGCACACACCCACATAATGGTCTGGCCTGAACTGAGCCATCCAACCGCAACACACCTGGATACATAATTGAATACCCATCATCCCCTCCACAGCACACCACCCACCCTTCCTGAACATCCACCAAAACCACCCATACTTGGGCTGCTAGCTTGGCACAGCCATATCTGCAGATAGTGACTCCTACTCATATCTGGTAGGCAGTCTCACCCTAAGCAGTCTCAGGATTGCAAACTATTTATCCCTTGCATGTATAACCTTACCTCATTTTTGTAAAGCCAAAAGAATTGAGGTTATTGGTCCCCAACATTTCTGGATATCCCTCATGGGATAAGTATCTTTTCTAAACATTAGACTTGGTGTCATGACACGATGTCCAGTCCCGTAGACATCTGGACACAAGTTGCATGAGCAGAAGTTGTCCACAACCCTGCTCAGCCTCCAGCCAGTCCTGCAGAACCTACGACCCGGGATTAAGCACCTGACCATGATGCAAGTCTCCCCACGTGCATTATCGAGAATATATACCTTACACATTCGCATAGTGGCAGTCGGATATAGGGTGATTAAGGTGCTTTAAAGCAGACGTAAGTAGGGTTACCACCTGTCCCACTTTGCGAAGGACAGTCCCTTTTTGGGCAGTTGTGTCCTGACCAAAAATAATAAAATGGCAAATGTCCTGAGATTGTAGGAAATAATTATGTCCCATATTTCATGTAACAGTTGCATAAAAGTTATTTCTGTATGTAAAATGCCTAAATGTTACAAGAAACAGAATAAGCAACTAAACTGCTACAAGAATAAGCTTTCATTTAGGCAAAAAAGTAAAGTTCTATCCTTTATACTGACCATGGGTATGTGTCGGCCTGTAAAATCTGATGTGTGTTTCAAAAATGCCTCACTTTGGCCATTTGAAAAGGTGGCAACCCTAGACGTAAGCAGGTATGCAGGCGTGTATGTGTGACGGTAAGTGGCGGTGATTCAACGGTATGGGAAATGTAAATAAGCATGTAGGTGTATATGCATGTGTATGTACAGACATATTTATATATATATATGAAGAATGAACATGGTCACAATATAGCAGTCATAATGAATGTGAAGAGAAACAGCAGCGAGACCTCCAGTAATATTTAGTGCCGTTATATCAGGTTGGCCACAGGTGAAGACACCTCTGCATCCCCAGCCACAGGTAGGATGCTAAAAGTGGAACTAACTATGTCCCCGAGATAAGTCTGACTTTCAGCTAGGTACAGAGCAGTCCTGGTCCCCAGTCAGACAAGCCTAAACCCAGATGACCACATGATCACCCTGACAATCAAATACACCTATGTGCCAGGACTATAGGCTTTGGAGGTCTGAATATACTTTGAGTGAGTCAACATGCGGCACAGGTCCTGAGCAGAAGGGAATGGTGCATGTGTAGTAGTGTGGTTTGCCCAACAGGAAAATGGATGCCTGCTGTGTTAGTGAAGTGTTCAGGCGTGTGTTTGGGTAACTATGAACCATGAATATACATATAAATGAAGCAGAACACCAATAGTGTAGTGGTTAGAACATCCGACTATCGAGCAGATGTTGCTGGTTCGACTGCAGCACACACCATTTATGATGCGTAATCCATATATGAGCATATCTTGCTAATTTTATGCTGTATAACAATATAATACCAATGAAATGTGAACTGGGGTGATGTATCACAGTAAAAATGTAGAAGGATTTTGCATGACGTGAATCGGCAGTTAAACGGAAAACCACAGTTGAAAAGTGTTGTACTCATCCTTTGTTCAACATCCCTTCTTCCGGCCAGCAACACAATATACCGCGTTGGCCAGGCCCGATGCCAGGACCTTACACATCGCAGTCAATGTGATTTACCACTAAGCCATGGCAGTTATACCTAATGTTGATGTTATCACAAACATAGCAGACAGCACAGTCATTCAACAGTATGATCGAAGTAGTTAAATCATATAGATGTGTATGCATGCGTACGTACACATATATGTATATATATATATATATATATATATATATATATATATATATATATATATATATATAGGGTAACCACCTGTCCCACTTTTCGAGGGACAGTCCCTCTTTGGGCAGTTGTGTCCTGTACAATTAGTGTCAAATGGCAGATGTCCTGAGATTTAATGACAAAAATATGTCCTATATTTATGTAATAGTTGCATAAAACAGTTATCCTGCATCTGAAACAACTAAATGCCCTAAGAAACTGAATAAGCGACTAAAATGTTACAAGAATAAGCTGTCAATTAGGCATAAAAGTGAGGTTCTGTCCTGTGGGTATGTGTCAGCCTGCAAAATCTTGACGTTTGTACAAAATATGTCCCACAATGGCCTTTTGAAAGGGTGGCAACTATATATACATATCTATATCTATATCTATATATATATATATATATATATATATATATATATATATATATATATGTATATATATATATATCTATATATATATATATATATATATATATATATATATATATATATATATATATATATATATATATATATATATATATATATATATATATATATATATATATATATATATATATATCTATATATCTATATATATATATCTACAGAACAAACATGGGAATAAGAAAGCATTCATAATGAATGCAAATGCAAAGGAATATAGCAGCAGTATTATCTAGTGCTGACATATCAAGCTGCCAGAAGTGGCCAAAATCCCTGCATCTCTAACCACAGTTAGGATGCTAACAGTGGGAGTAAACTTGTCATCGTGCTAAATCTGACTTTCAAATGGGTACAGGGCTGTTCCGGTCCCCAGTTGGACAAGCCTAAACCCGGATAACCACATGAACACCCTGACAATCAAACACACATATGTGCCAGGACTATAGGCTTTTGAGGTCTGAATATACTCGGAATGAGTCAACATGTGGCACGGGTCCAGAGTAGTAGGGAATTGCGCATGTGTAGTAGTGCGGTTTTCCCAACAGGAAAATGGATGCCTGCTATGTAAGTGAAGTATTGCGGCATGTGTTCGGGTAACTATGAACCATGTGTATACATATAAATGAAGCAGGACACCAATAGTGCAGTGGTTAGAGCATTTGCCTAACAAACAGGCATTCATGGTTCAAGTTCGACTATAGCACATATCATTTTCCTTGTGGAATGAATGTCACTCAGCTGTAAAGCCGACATTAAAACATGTAAAAGTGAACGTGTGTATCGCATGGGACTTTTAACCAGAACCCTTCAATCAAAGTGGTACTGTCATAATGAATAAGGCACAAGTAAGCACAAATAAGCAGCAGTAAACATATGTAATGCACAGTAAGCATAGGCGAGTGCGCCTGCACGGGTGTAAGCAGCGCACAGCATAGGAAATGTATTTTTGTATGTACAGATTTAATATATATATACACATATATATATATATATATATATGTGTGTGTGTGTGTGTGTGTGTGTGTGTGCATAGATATATATCTACATACATTAAAGATATATATATATATATATATATATATATATATATATATATATATATGGGTTCATGTCACTACATCAACATGTTATTATGTCGACAATTACTGCAGCGACACGAAATAATCGACAATTGAAACCGTCGACAACTGGAATCACACACTTTAACTTTACCAACATCCCGACAGCACTTTTAAATGGAATGCTACCTTGGGCCGAGTACTAACATGGGTCAAGATGGGGGCGTGATTTGTACATCTACATAACTGGTGTTTCACCCCCATCTTGACCCATGTTAGTACTCGGCCCAAGGTAGCATTCCATTTAAAAGTGCTGTCGGGTTGTCGGTAAAGTTAAAGTGTGTGATTCCAGTTTCGACGGTTTCAATTGTCGATTATTTCGTGTCGCTGCAGTAATTGTCGACATAATAACATGTTGATGTTGTGACATGAACCCATATATATATTATATATATATATATATATATATATATATATATATATACATATATATATATATATATATATATATATATATATATATATATATATATATATATATATATATATATATATATATATATATATATATATATATATATATATGAAGAATGAACGTTGTAGCAATAAAGCATACATAAGGGATGTGAGGTGAATCAAGAGCAAATATGGTATTATATAGTGCTGTCAGAGTATGTCATAAAAAGCTGCTCAGGAGTGAGCAGAGCACTGCTACTCACACCACAGGCAGGGTTTTACAAGTGAGAGTAACATCGTTGAATTGCTAAGTTTACTTTACACATAGATGGAATGTAGTCCATGCTGGGACCACCAAAAATTGTAAAGCGCAAATATCCATAATCCATAACCCCAGGAAAGGCAAGTATGTGCAAATATTACATGGCGGGAGAACCTGTGAATACACGAGGTGGGACAAAATATGTGTAGGGTCCCAAATGCCCTGGAGAGGGCAATGTGTAAAGGTGTGTCATGGCTGCGATAACAAGTGGATAATGGATGTTACACATGTAAATTCAACGCGGGTGTGGTGGAGGAACTATAGGTATGAAATTATGGATCCAGGCGTGCCAGGGTTGGATGGCCCAGATCTAATGGACCGGCTCGTGGAGGTCAGCTAGTTCACAATAGGTATATATGCATACACACATGCAGACAACAATATGTTGAAGTACATTCTCTGTAACACATGCATTCCATTTGTTGACATAAATGATAGGAATGTGCACATGCAAACATCGACAGTAGATGGAATAATAGGCTGTGCAGAAGAGTGATGGGACGAATCACACTATATCACATTCCAATTACTATCGGTAATCCGTACATGAACATATTGCGACATCTGTCCACTGTATTGTTTGTTTCTTTCTTTCATTCGGCTTTTCTCGATTAGGGGTCGCCACAGCAGAACTCTGGTCCGCTAATGATTGGCAGTTGATAACGTGCTAAATACCGATTACAAGATAACTGGAGTGAAATGTCGGTGTCATAATGAATAAGGCACAAGTATGCTGGTGAAGTATATATAAACACCATTATGCATGTGTAAGAACATATGAGCGGGGAATGTATTGGTTTACAGACACACAGATGTATATATATTCATATATATATATATATATATATATATATATATATATATATATATATATATATATATATATATATATATATATATATATATATATATATATATATATATATATATATATATATATATATATATATATATATATATATATATATATATATATATATATATATATATATATATATATATATATATATATATACATATGTGTGTGTGTGTGTGTGTGTGTACAGACATATATTGATATATCTATCTATCTATATATATATATATATATATATATATATATATATATATATACACACATATATGTACATATATAAATACATATATATATATATATATATATATATATATATATATATATATATATATATATATGTGTGTGTGTGTGTGTGTGTGTGTGTGTGTGTGTGTGTGTGTGTGTGTGTGTGTGTTTGCGTGTGTGTAGATATATACAGATATACAGCTATGATAGGAAAAAGCACACAGGAATAACATTTGTTCACAGGCTTTGGGAATTGAAGTGAGGAGCCCAAGCAAGACACATGACACACGCAGCATGCCCTTCCACCTCCCCCCTATAGCCGGACAAGGGAACTATACATGCAAGCAGTGTAAAGTGTCCACTGCTCCCAAGACCACTGGCAGGATACACCCGGGGGGGGTACAGTAATCCCATGGATTCTAATCATGGAACACATACTGGAGCATACCTTGCGGGACACCCCAAAAATTGGCCAAACCATAGGAATGCGACAGATTGTCCAGTTTACCGTGTTGTATACAAACTCGGAATACAAGGGTGGGTAACCCAGATTACCCATGGGCCGAGACAATTGTATGAAATGGGTCTCGTTAAGTGGAGAGTGAGTAGCGTGTAGTGGTGTGTCCAGAATCCACCAGGTCCCAGAGTAAGGATGGGTGCTGTCGAGAAGGTGAGGGTGGGGGAATTATAGGTAGCTACTTATGGGTCTTGGTGTGCAGGTGTTGGCTGATGTTGGGCAATATGGACAGCCCTAGGGATGCAAACAAATGTGTTTATTGGGAAGAGGCGTCGCCCAATGAGCAGCCACACCCACTGCGGGACCCACTAAAGCAAAGTGTAATCTATAAGGCATGGAATGGAATAACCAGATGTAGATGTATATAAGTAGAGCTATGTGTGTGTATATGTACTCATAGTGAGATAGAGATATGCTTCTCCCTCGCCATAGTACGAATGTATACATACAGAGAAAGAATACAGATACATAGCCACATATGAATCTATACATATGCAGACAACCATAATGTTGTTAGATTTTATATATATATATATATATATATATATATATATATATATATATATATATATATATATATGTTACAGTAACCTAGGATATGATGCAGCAGTTACGGGTAACATATGTTCAGTCTTGGCATATGTTGGTGGGAGGTCCAATAAACAAATGTCTACCCCCCACCCCCCAGCTAGGCCAGTGAGACATGCAGACACGCAATAAAGGTAAATACACCACTGCTTCCAAGACCACAGGCAGGAAACTGCCAGTGGGAGAGATCTGCAAGGTCTACACTTGAAACATGGACAGCAATGTCCCTTGTGGGACACCAAAAATTTAGTGATTGGAGCCAGGCCCTGTAATGACTGATGCGACCAGGCTGTAGATGTACACGGACCAGTAGGTTGTGCAAGCCTGATAACACATGGGTTGACCCAACGTACGACATGTGTCCTGACACGGGGAGAGTGGGCAGTGTGTAGGGGTGTGTTTATACCCCACCTGCGCCCACAGTAAGGATGAGTGCTGTAGAGGAGTGGCAGTTAGGGGAACTATGGGTATGCGATTATGGGCCTAGGTGTGCAGGTGTTGGCTGGCAGAGCCGTATTAGGACCACCCTGTGGATGTAAGTAATATTCCAGTGTGGGTATAACAGACGCCCATACCTCCCAAACCTTAAGAGCACATCCACTGGATAGTCCATAAACCATTGGGGGAACACATAGGGACCATATCATTGAACTGTCCTCGATTAGCAGGGACGTCCATGATTACAAATCAGAAACTAACTCTGTCTCAACTAAACCCTCCCAAAAGTAGTGATATTAGGAGGAAAGGTGGTGGAATACACGTAAATAATGACAACATGTAAGTCATTATCAGCATGTACCTCAGACAATGAGTATGAATACATATGCTCTGGGTCTGTCAATGTGTCAGGTTAATAGCGTCAAATGTCTAAATGTGTCCCTGAGGTTGTTATGCAGTGTCCCTGATTCAGTGTTCATTCTTCCCCATTCGTATGAGAGGTCTGCTAGTGAGAGAAAGTGCATATTCCACCGACTACCTTAGTAAGATGATAGAATAATAGGGTTGGGGTTACCACCTGTCCACCTTTGCGAGGGACACTCCCTTTTGGGCAGTTGTGTCCTGCAAAATAATTTTAATTATGGCAAATGTCCTGTGATTTAGGACAAAGGTTTCCTATATTGTCTGTAGTAGTTAAATAAAACAATTATTTTGTATCTGAAACACCTAAATGTTATAAGAAACAGTATAAGCAACTATAATGCTATATGAATAACCTTTTATTTAGGCAAAACAGTGAGGTACTCTCCTTTGTACTGGCTGTGGGTATGTGTTGCCCTGCAAAATCTGATGCCTCTACATAAAGGTCCTATAGGGTTGCCACCTTTTCAAATGGCCAAAGTGGGACATGTTCTGTAGAAATGTCAGATTTTCCAGGACAAAACATACCTACAGCTGTGCATAATACAGAATTTTACTTATTTGCACAGATAAAAGCTTATTCTAGTAACATTTGAATTGCTTATGCTACTTCACTTAACATATAGAAGGTTCATATATAAAATAACTATTTTATGCAACTATTAAAGAAACATAGGATATAATTTTGTCAAGTAATCTCAGGACATTTGCTATGTCTTGATTATTTTCGCAGGACACAACTGCCTAAAGAGGGACTGTCCCTCGCAAAGTGCGACAGGTGTTAACCCTAAAGTCCCACCTTGGCCAATTGAAAAGGTGGCAAACCTATAAAAGGTATGTGGTAGCATGACTTGGCCGATGGATGAGGCTCGCAAAATCCAATTACTTGTCTGTATTGAAGAGTTTTGGTTCCCATGTATCAGCCAGACTGGAGCAGGTTGTATGAGGAACACACAAATATGATTAATTCACTGGGCATGCCATTGATTCCATACACCAACACGGAAACTCGACCAGTCCAAATCAGTCCAACCAAGGGAACTTCTCAGATAAAAGCCATTTACTTAACACACAGATATATTCACATACAGTTCGACAGGTTGACCTAGGTTTTGTCTTGCTTTTACAGACTTGATCAGAACTAAGACATCATATGCAAAAAACACTTCCTTTTAAAACACTCCCAGGTTAATTGATCAATTACACCTTCCAAAATGTTAAAGAAACATACCTAGCAAGCCCTACATATAACTAAAAAATATATATATAAAGTTAAAAAGCGTATAAAATACTATTGCAATAAATGTTAAATGAAAGATTAAAGTGAAATAAAATCAATCACAAAATGGATAATAAAATTGTTAACCTCTCAATGAATACTTATATACTATCTATGTTGAATAAGGTATTATTCTGTATAGCTGAAATTTTAGCCCAGTATATACTTTAGCTTTAATAGTGGGGCTAAACTAATGTGGTCATTAATTCCTGGAAAAGTAGTGGCATCTAACCTTATTTGCCATTTAGTTTCACTAATATCTAAATGAACATCCAGTACATGCCCTTGATTATCCTTGATAACTTGTTGAATAATACAAAATTGGAATTCATGACCAGGATTTAATTTAATATGTCTAGCCAGTGCATTTGTATTTTTCATATGCCTAATGTCCAGCATATGCTCTCCTATCCTTTCTCTTAGTGTACGGCAAGTTTTTCCTATATAAAATGCAGGACACTGAATGCACCTAGCTAAATACACCACATTTCTGCTATAACAATCATAATGCTTAGTTGCTCAGTTTATCTGATTTATCGATTCCATACAGTCGAATGCCATGCCGTCACCTAATGGGCAGCCATTCCCGATACTGTAGTCATGTAGTCCAATGTAATAGGCATCACAAGGTAATATTGTGGTCCTTGCTCCCACATAGGGGGTATGAGTGCCAGATGCAAGCACCAATGCTGGTGCATTTACAAGTGCAAGAGTGAGCGGGTGTATGCCTGTTTGGCTACCAGTGTGCGAGTATTGCACTGGTAAAGCAATGTAGAGGCTAACAGAGTGTAAGAAGCTGTAACCAAAGGTCAGCAGTACTTAACACCATGCAAACCCACGCACACCCGCTCCCAACTGCTTTAATGTGCTTTACTTCCTCCGTATCCAAGGGCCTTGTTCTGCCCTGCAACCAAATAGACATCCTCTGCAAGGCTCGGAACCAGGACTCTGCACACACAGCTAATGCGAATTACCAATACGCCATGGCAGATATACAGTCAACGGACAGTACCACAAACATATCATACAGTGCAGTCATTCAACAGTATAGGAATGTATCCCATCATGTACATGTATATGTGAGTGTTTATGTCCAGCGTATAGGTACATAAATATATAGAGATATATCAGGAACATACCATGTGGCAACAAAGCATTACAGACGAATGAAACGGGAAACACCAGCAACGCCTGTATTATGTAGTGGTGTTGTTCTATGTGATTTCAAGACTCCCTCAGACAGTCATGTGTCAGTCATACACGCAAATAGTTGTACATTGGCCGTATACATCACTCTGTGCATGTAATGTACATTAACACAACAGTACCTGTTCAATCATTATGTGTGAATAGTACTCTTGCAATGTGCTGTGTGCAGCATCATCATCATGATAACGGTAAATGGGGTAACCATAGAGGGACCGGTAGTGTTGTGTGTAGAATGGGGTCATCCTCATCATGTATACCTAGACCATTTATGAGTGATGTGCATACCAGGATCGTGCGCCTGAGGGACAGGGGTGAGGGTAACAGGGGTATGTTGTGATGCATATTACAAGGGTTACATGTGCCCAGTGGGCACGTGTGTGAAATGGACAGCTACGCATAGGGCAGATGTTGTCCTAGGAGCTGATAGGCCTTATGTTTCTGTAGGTGAGGGTTGGATGTAGGGGAAGTTGTGTAGGTATGGCCTTGGAGGACAGGTAGGGTAGGATCACAGACATGACAGCATACAGGGTTGGTATATGACACATGTGGTGGGTACACCCCAGACAGGGATGGGAGTTCAGCATTCACAAGGCCATAGGAACAGTGGGATGTAGGTCCCCTGCCATGGGCAGCTGCCACTGCACGTAAATAGCTGCAAAGGAGGCAGTGCTGGGGGCTGTCCATGAGGGGTAGCATTACCATGTAAATGTGACTCCACCCTTGAGCTTGTTTATCTGGCTTCAGAACCCCTTAGTGAGCCCCCAATGCAACATGTCCAGGACTGCACAACAGCAGACATGTACCTGTCTGATCCTGCTCCCAGGGGGGACATGCTCCATCCTCAGTGGTGGTACCACCAGAAGGTGGTGCAGAGCCAACAGAGACTGATGTCCAAGGCTGGGCCCCAGATGTTCCAGTGCCCAGTGCCATGGTCAGCTGAAGTGGGGCAGGAAGTTCTGCCGGGACCTCCCAACCCATTCAGCCTATGGTGTTGCAGTTTAAACCCACATATGGTTTAGTGACAGGCACCAGCATACAGGATTACCTCCAACAGTATACATAGATATCACCATCAACCCAACACAACAGATGGTATACATTTGCAGAGGGAGCACAACACATGCATATATACTGCATGCCATCTGTACAATGTGTAGTAGATGTGTGACCGCAGCTATGAACGGTTGCCCATTATTTGCTTGTCACTGGGAACCTCAGACAGTGTCTGTTACACCACTATTTCATGTGACACATGTCCAGTCAGGGATGCGATGGCAGTAGCACATCCCTATCATCATGTACTGTCTGCAATCCTCACACTATGCTTCTGCTGTGCACAGATGTGTATTCAGAGTGTAACACAGGAAACAAATGGTTGCACACACTGACCAATTCACAGATGGCCCTACAGATGGGGGTCCCTCACAAACAGAGTACTCTCATGTCTGTATTAAAATATGCAGAATAGCCATTACCACACACATGTTAAACAGGCAGTAGTCTCAGTGCAGCATAGTTACACTTACATGCTGTAGTCATGTGTGGCACATCACCCTCCTGTCTTTAGGCTATTTCCCACTGTGTATAATGTTTGAGGTACATCCAGATATCATCTGTGATGCTGTGTCAGAACACCACATCCAGGTACCACTCACAGCGACTGTCATGGCTAAATACTAGCATGTTTTCCCTAGATAGTGTACTGTGTTTATCATCAGATGGCTATGGGAACACTAACACAGCTGTTCCACATGCAATCAGCTAGAGGAGGACTGCAATAGGTGCAGAGGCCATCACCTGACCATGTCCATCACCTACAATACACATGCTGCTGCTGTGCAGGTGTACGCCTTCACATCCACCAGAGAGTGTGTGGGTGGGACAGGCAAAGTACACCAGGGAAGGGCTTGGAGATTTAACCCTAAGCATTGTCTGCCACATGTCTAACAGTACTGGGGTCAAACCCCTGACTGACTACTAATGACTATTACATGTGCATGACGTTACTACATGTGCCACAAAGGTGACATGTTGCTGTGCTGAAAGAACATATATGTGTGTAGGTGAGTGACATCTGCAACAGAGATATAGTAGACATACATTAGGTGTGGCACACATGGCTGTCCACGTAAATGGATGCCATTGTCACCACATTCTCTAATAGACATGCATTGACACTCTTTGCCAGGGCTACAAATACACAACCTAACTACTTAGTTTGCCACACTGCAGTAATGCACAGGACTACATGCACCACAGGGGATATCTGTAGGTTCTATGGGCTAGGGCATGTGAAAGTGTTTGACATCTATTGGTATGCCAACGAGGGTTATACTGGGAGTGACTGTGGTTGGGAGCATCATAACCCACATGCAGACATAAGGTGCCAGTACTGACATGAATGTATGCATTGCTTCATGGGTGTGTAGTAGTTGACTGTGCAAGATGGCTGTACAAGGCTGGGTGATGGGTAATCCTTGGCATCGCGTCACCCAATAATGGTGTGCAGTACAGGGGTGTAGTGTCTGCAATGTCCCACACAGATGTGTACTGCATGATCTGCCCTGACATCCTGGTTACCAATGTGTATGGCCATAGCTTTGTAATGCATGCCATGTCTGTGTTTGATAGTCCTTCACATGGACATTGCCTGGGATGTGCATGTCCCACAATACTGTACAGTGACATGTACAGGTGTACCTGGTTTGGCAGGCACATGTTGTATACACTGCCTGTTATCCCCTGATATGCCAATACTGGCCTGGTGTGGCAAAACCTGCTTATAGTGAGCAGGTCGACCTGCACCTGCATTAATAGCATGATACAGGTATTCTGTGGTGTCAGTGGCATGGGCCCATACAGAGCACATGTGCACAGCATTTTATAGCCTCTGTGGATCACATTTGATGGCACCACATATGTTGCAGGCATACAATGTGGAACATAGTGAAGGCACTATGTCCGCATGTATGTGCCTTTGTACCGCTGTACAGGGTGCCATGTCTCCTGCAGGCCACTGCTTTCACACCATGCCTACTGTCATCAATGTGCATGGTACTAGCAACACAGCGGGATATCCTAAGCATGTTTGTTTGAGCATGGCACATGGGTGCGGGACATATACCGGGTACTAGTAGGGTTGCATACTTTGTTCACCAGACCTTTTGCAAGATGTAGGGGTACGGCTTACCAACACAGTCCCATGGTTAACTGACAGCTGTACTCCTTGTGAGGTGGCCAATGTTTCTAAGACAGACACCATATAGGAAAACTACAAAATCCGCTTCCCAACATGTCCAATGGTAAGACACTCACAGCCACCTCTACACAGGCTATGACAGACAAACAACCAATTGCCATGTCCTGTACACACACCCCTACCTAATGTATTACACTGCAGCAATATGCTTTTAGGGTACGCACTACGATGAATACTGGGTTGCAGCACACCTACAGGTGTATACCTAGGTGGGTGACAACAGCAGGAATGACAAAGGTGGTCATGTGATTTGTACAGAGAATGCATACTTTACAAAGCACTGTACTTGTCTCACGCAGGCAGACAAACACACACACACACACACACACACACACACACACACACACACACACACACACACACACACACACACTTGGCATGTCTGGGATTAGAGCACCGACCTAAGTACTTTAGCACACTACAGTATTATGCAGTTGCAGAACACGCTACCCATATTACTGGGTTACAGTACTCCCCGAGGTGTATTTCTAGGTGGGTGACATCATCAGCCTTGCCAAAGCTGGGTATAGGAATGGTATGGAGTGTGAGCAGTCTAAAAGCATTATTCAGTCCTCAGGCAGATGGGGGCAAACACACACACACACACACACACACACACACACACACACACACACACACACTTGGCAAGTCTGGGATTAAGAACACTGACTTAACTACTTTATTACACTACAGCATTACGCAGTTACAGAATGTGCTACTAAGATTACTGGGACACAGTACTCCCAGAGGTGTATTTGTGGGTGGGTGACATCATCAGCCTTGCCAAAGGTGGGTATAGGAATTGTATGGAGTGTGAGCAGTCTACAAGCATTATTCAGTCCTCAGGCAGACGGGGACAAACACACACACACACAAACACACTTAGCAAGTCTGGGATTAGAACACCAACCTAACTACTTTATTAAACTACAGTATTATACAGTTACAGAACGTGCTACTGAGATTACTGAGACACATCACTCCCAAAGGTGTATTTGTGGGTGGGTGACATCATCAGCCTTGCCAAAGGTGGGTATAAGAATGGTATGGAGTGTGAGCAGTCTAAAAACATTATTCAATCCTAAGGCAGACGGGGACAAACACACACACACGCCAGTGGTGGGAACGGAACACCTGCCTCTCTACAGATCACTATTACAATAGTGCATAGTTACAAGTCGCGCCACACAGACTACACATTTCAAGGTTGTCATTATGACCTTCTAGGAATGCGGACATGAACAGGGATGCTGGCAGTTAAGATGTACATACCTGTGAACCTGTGTGTTTAAAGTAGGAATCCATCCTGACCTGGAGTATGCCCATCTGTGGAATGGACAACTACTGTCACTATACAGGGTTACAATGGCCATGCCCATACACAGAGGCACATAACTGACAAAAGGTGTCACTAGGCATGCTCATACACTTAGTAGCACAGGGCTGTCTGGGATGCAGTCTGATTCTAAACACGGAAGGCCACAGTGGCCACGCTATTACAGTTAGACGTAAAGAACACATTGTAATGGGCTCTGATGTTAGTAGTTGTCATTGTTAGCAGGAATGATGCTCTACATATATCTGACACCGGTCTTTTACACAATGGCTGCTGCTGTCCATCACCTTAGATGTACCATCCTATACCAAGCACAATACTACCACTCACAGTGATGTCTTGCTAGGAGTGGAAACTGCTTGACCAACACAATGAGCCTTGCTAGGAGTGGCAACTGCTTGACCAACACAATGAGCCAATGTCCTGCTGTAAGTACGAGGTTGTCCAGTGTTTGTCATTCTGGGATGACATGACTGACAGTAGACAGGCCTTTGACACATATCACATGCATCTATGATTCAAGGGAGTGGGGATAATACCCAAGTCAGATTCACCCATATAGTGCCATTCCAAGGCAAATGTCCTAAACACAGGATAACACCCTGACACCTAGAGGACAACTGCATTGTATGCTTATGCTAACCAGTGCTAGATGTGTAGTGTCCTTAATCACAGCTGCTCTCTGTAGATCTAACAATGGGGAGTACTGACATCTGTGCAGTGAGGAACACCTGGCTGAAGGCTCTGTAGTGAACATTAGCACTACCACCATATACCTCAGAACTTGATATGTGGGCCATAACACAGGTACTGACTGCTGTAGGTGGTGGTGTCCCCACATACATAGAGGCCACTCACATGTACTGACCAGTACCACCACGAAAGGCATCATAGATGAGTAAGGTGCAGGACACAGTGTCAAATGCTGCATTCTAGGATGTAAACCTCAGACACCACTATGCCCTCGGACCACCAACACACATCCATACATGTTGTAGGACACATAAGAGTACACCACCATATAACCCTTGAACAGTGGACTGTACCAAGCTCTACATCAACTGTAGAGAGTACCCATGTACTGACACAGTTGCATCATGTGTTGTGCAATGCAATGCAATGATACCACTGTCTGTAACCAGGTCAGCTGTACACATACCAGGGGAGTGTGTGTGTGTGTGTGTGTGTGTGTGTGTGTGTGTGTGTGTGTGTGTGTGTGTGTGTGTGTGTGTGTGTGTGTGTGTGTGTGTGTGGCTGTCTGGTCCCTGGAGTGAGGATGTATGTTACCATACTGAACTGATAAGACCCCCTTCCTCATCCAGGCAATGCAGTTTACTATCCGTCTTGATGTCCCTGATCTTAGGCCATACTGACTACCTGTACATGTGTATTCTCTGTGGCACATCATGTAGGTGCACAGTACTGTAATGATGATTTGCACATAGGCAGGGGTCCTCACCTCAACAGTAGCAACTGTGTGTGGGTGTGTGTTACTGTGTCTGTGAATCCGTAAGTGTGTGAGTGTGTTACTGTGTCACTGAATACATTTGTGTCAATACCTGAGTGTGTGGGTGCAGTTGTGTGTTGGCATCCTGTCATGGGAATGTGTATTACTGCTTGCCAGTGAGGCATCACACTTCTCACTAGCCTTTACCTTTGTAATCAGCTAGACCGCTCTCTTACCAGACCACTCCACGTAACTGTACCTGTGATGTCAGCCAGTATGGATGCCACGTCTGTAGCCACAGTAGCTTAATACACAGCTATCATGCTTTTGGATTAGTAGACATGTTTGGAATGTGGGACATTCTCACTGTGATGTGGGAGCTACAAGGTGCATGCTGGTATATTCATACATACCTGTGAGTATTCCACATTGATATGTGGGACACTTACAGCAAACGCTGACATCCACCGGCACGTGCAATTAGACCTGAAGGAGGAAAGCAGAACATCATGAGCAACATGCAGTTACTGTTGTTACACAAGACACATACTGTTAACAGTACGAAATGCATTGTACACCTGTAGTACATGGTATGTCTGCTGCCTGTCAACAGCACTCAACAATTGTAAACTACACTTATCTTCTTAGTCTGTTTACCCTGTGCATCAGACCATATGAGCATGTCCCCGCACCGATGGTGTGGATGTTAGGGATGTGACACAGGCATCATCATATGCACAGGTTGATATTGTTTGCCAGAGGCCTAGGCTGTACCACTGGATGACATCATGTATGTGGGCTAGGGCCTTTGATCTAACTGGGCGTGTGTGGATGTTATGCATGTGTGTTGTGGTACCCTACATATGTTTCCGGTAAGTGCGTGTATGTATGCACACAGTTCTGGCATGTGTCTGGCCTACACAGGGGTATTATTGACAGCTGCAGACTGTACAGGCCAGGTTTTACAGTTCATGGTATCCGGCCATGGCCTTGTGACCTGTGCCTGCCAGGGATTGCACGGGCACTACCAGGCAGAGGTGCAGATTGGGTACTGTCTGATAACACTTGTCCACTGGAACCGTGTCCCTGTTGGGACCATCCAGGGCCATGTGCACATGGCCTGCTGTGTCATGGTGCGGACAGCACAGCACCAGCTGCACTGCTGCTGCTACCGCCACTATGGGAGTGGGCATGTGAGGTAGCTCATTCTCGTAGACCTGAAACAGGTGATGTAGCAGGCCTACGTCCATGTGCCCGACACCTCACTCCTACCAGATGTTCCAACACAGACAGCTCATGCTCACGGATTGTCATGCCACAGTCAACTACTCCAACCATGTCACCCAATCGTCTATCCAAAGCTTCAGCAATCTGCTGTTGAGCATTTACCATTGCCTGGGTGTTGTTGCTTAAAGAATGGACAGCAGCCCTCTGAAGTCTCTATCTTCTCTGTTATGCCATTCAGCACATGACTGTGCCTCCATTACAGCCTGAAACATGCGTCTGGTGACACCAGCTGCTGCGCTTTGTCTTGCAGGGGCATGTTGGCCAGAGGTCCTCCTACGAGCAGCACTGGCCATGTGCCTGTGTGGGGCATCACCAGTCAGTTGGCTGACACCATGGTGTGCAGGCACACCTTCCATAGCCCCCACACATTCCTGTTCCAAGTACCACACACCAACTGTCCTTCTTCTATGTCCACTGGTGATGGGCTATGTGTAAGCATGAGATCTGTGTGCGGGGATGAGGGGAATATAGGTGGAATAGCAACCGATGGCACAGATTCAGCTCCTGATAACCCTATCTGTGCCTCAGTCATACATTCATCATCACTGCTAGAGTCTGTGGGGACATTAACATCAGATGGATGGCAGGAGGGCAACACACCTACATCACTTATGAGGGGGGCAGACAAGAACTGTACATTACAATATATACAACACACACACAAACGCACACACACACACACACACACACACACACACACACACACACACACACACACACACACACACACTATGGCACACAATATGCATGAGATATGACAGAAGGCATGCAACATGCATGTGATATGGCAGACGGCATGCAGCGCAGACAATAATAGTGGTAGTTAACATACATCCCTGGGTTTCACACAACAGCATGCATGTGTCATAGCAGAAGGCGTGCAAATTACACAATCATAGTAGTAGTTAGCATACATCCCTGTGTTACACCATACAGACCAGCACAGGTTAACAGTACACCTACTTGATGTGTGGCATATGTCCTTGACAATCACATGTAGTATGACGTGATTTGCTGACATGTGCAATGACATGCATACATGTTTAACACAATGGTGTCCTGTTAAATATGCAGTGGGGTAATGGTGTCCTATGCAGTGTTGTCTGTCCGCCCTACAGATATACTGCACATTTAGCTGATGTGCATGCCCATTCCAGGGAATCATGAGGTGTCTCTATTGCTATACAGTGTGAGTTACAGACACAGTTCATAGCCATGACTGTGTTCAGATACAATACATATATACTGTGGAATGTGACCCATGTCACTGAGGTATATACACACTAAACCATGATGTGGAATGTGTGACATGGGTCACTGAAGTGTATATGGATGACACCCCTGCACATCTGCAACCATATTGTTGCTGCTTGGCAACTATGGCCAGACATGGCGAACTCGTCAGTACAACATGTCCCACATGACATCTGTGTAACACACACACACACACACACACACACACACACACACACACACACACACACACACACACACACACACACACACGGAGCAAGGATGACACTGATGTCCGACACCAGCAAGGGGAATATACTGTATCTGTGGGCTGATGTGGATACTGTACAGGTGACTGCTGTCATGTCGTGACACACTCAAGATGTTCAACACACTTTATGTGGTGGATTGATGTCATGCCTACACAAGATGTGCACAGGCCTGTAGGATGCCTAGTGTTCCACATCTGCAATATAACCATTACACAAAGGCAATAGTTGGACCATGTGTAGCCAATGTACGACAGGGTGTATACACAAGCCAATCACGTCTACTGTGTGTGTTGCTTCATGTCTCTGTCCATCATCCATGGCCATGTGTGTATATGTGTTGGCCAAATTATTGTGACAGGGGTCTATTTCACATGTCTGTGTTGTCTCATACACCTATAGATGTCATATGCTCCACTGATGAAAGGGTTATGCAGACAAAGGGTGGTATGTTTGGTATGTGGGATATGTTGTTCAGGATAGTTAGGCAGGGTTGCAGCCAGGCCACTGGATGTCATGGGCATGTCAAGATAGCACATCACATTGTGTGGCATTCATAGCAAGGCTATGATCCACACCAGTGAATTCTGTGGGCTGGCCATACTCCAGATCACTGTGTAGTGCTGTTTGTATTCCCCACATGTGTAGTTCTGATCTGTAGTACATGTCCCTACAGTGAACAGCACCTCTACCATTGTATGCACAGCTGTCCACACATCTGGCAATGACAGTTTGTGAGGTTTCATGTCGGTGTTTCACATAGTTTGCAAGTGTTGCACATGGGTAGCCATTGTGATGCATTGCAGGTCCGACCTGTATATTGTGACAGGACCATACATTATGTGTACATGTGGTAAATGGCCACATAGCAGATAGATCTGTGCATTAAGATGCCTGATAAATAATAACAGTCTGACCTGCAATGGGCTTCTGTCAAAGCAGAATGTTAGAGGTACCTAAATAGGAGTAACACAGCAGTATGAGTATTATCCACACGTGTATGAAAGCTACAGGGGGCAATGTGCATGTTAACACATACACCAGTACAATAGACTATACTATGGTGTATGCACATGTGTACATACACAGAGTAGCATACTATAGTATGCGGCATGTGTGCATACATGCCTTGCATATGATGTTACATTACATATTGTACAGTGACACATGGAACTATATGGAATATAGTTGTTATAGGTCCAGTAGTGACTTACTAGGCAACTCCAGGCTTGGTGGTTGAGAGACACCCACCTCCACAATATTGGCTAAGGCTTGTGGATGTTGTTCTGCAGGTGTCCCCAGGTTGGCAAGTAGCTCCTCGGTACATGTGAGTGGGGGCTGGGTTGGTGGCCCACCACCTGTTGAACCTTGTTCCCTGGTGATTGCATTTGCATGCTGTTTAACCCATCTAATGAGGTCTGTACAGTGTCTGCACACTTGCTGGAATGAGCGGTTATGACCACCCACTCCATTAACCCTCCTGCGAAGTTCCATCCACAGGGCATCCCACTGCTGTGCATCCTTTGGCACATGGCTAAACAGAATATCATGATTGTCATGTAGGTATGGGATGAGGGCCTCATCCTCCAAGCAGGTATAAAGGGGTAGCCTTGCATGTTGCATACCTGGAAGACATAATGATGGAGACAGTTCACAGTAACTCACAGAGACATACAGAGCTACAGCTGAACATATATGTGTATAGCATGTATTATGATTAAATAGTTGTCTTTCCAAATCTACATGACACTGACACCACTGACATGTTTGTGTCACAAGAGAAAAGAAATCCAGCACCCCGAGCAGTAGTAGCTTAAAGTTCTTTTATTGAATCAGACCGGTTTCAGCAATCAGCTTTCTTCAGTGGTTTCATGTGACACTCAATGGTGAGTGGATATTATCACCATATATGTGTCCACATTAATGCAGTCGACCTTGATGCTGTGTATATGTCACATATAAAGGCTTACACTGCCTTAATGGGCATGACCTTTGACCCTGCAAACTTGCTCATGGAAGGTTTTACATGTGTTTTGCCATATACATCTACATGGCACTGTACAGCAATTCAACATCCTGCCATGTATCACCTGTGTTGAACATGTGATACACATGGGACACTAGCTAGCCAGATGGTATTTGCAGGGATGGATATCAACTATAGCATGTACAGTCAAAGTCAATTAGCATTCTATATGCCCTGGGCCATGTAAGAATCTAGGATGAAAGGTTACCTAGCTGTAGCCGACAGGTGGGTCTCTGGGCCAGATGGAAGAGTGCCACATAACTGATCCACAGGGTTAATGATACATTTACCATGCGGTTATCACACCATGTCTGAGAGGGGGGCAACGTGCAGCTTTGCTGGACAGGAATGCATAGTATGACAGGACTATGTAAAGCGTATGGGACAAGGATCTGTCTAGCATGTGGTGATCCTAGGACTAGGAAGGTGAATGTGCATGAAGTATGTGTTTCAGATCAGGATGTGTATGTGTAGCATGTCCAACATCACTGGGTTGGACATGGATTTATTCAGGGTAGGCATCATGCTACATAGTGGAGATGGGGAATGGGAAGGCTGGTGTAGGCCATGTGAACATGGCCAATACCCCTTAAAGGAAATATGTGATCTGATATGGGCCACTTGAGTGTTGTGTATGGCAAGACAATGATCTCTATATTCATGGATGGACCCTGTCATGATTAAGGTTGCCACATACGACTACCTGACAGGTGTGGTGACGTAACTATCATAAGAAAGACAACTGCCCAGCTGCATCCCTTACACACAATGTCCATTATGTTGACCGCTGCCTAGGTGGTAGCTCATGGGTACAGGTTTATTAACACAGGGGTGACAATGCAATATGTAGCTGTCAGATTGTGGCCATATGTCACAAACCTCACACACAAAGCCCCTTCTGTATGTTGTCCACAACACTCTGAGTCAGCTATTGTTCCTAGGTCATAGCATTCACATACTTCAATAGTGTGATGCCTTCTGTTAGTCTGTGTGGTATGGACTACAGTGAGGGGGATTATAATTAATTAACCCTGTTTTTACTGTAGCTGGCACTAGTGTGATGTGCATGTATTATTCAGGCACCTTCTGTAGTGCTGGTTCTGCCAGCAGTCCCATTGCAAAACAGTCCTGTGACATAGGAATGTACATCTAGCATACTGAGTGTAGGTGGAACACAGTATGGATGATGATGTCCTATGACCTGGCAAGGTTATGATATGCAGTGTGAAATCAACCTTACTGTCATCCACATCTGTACTGCTGACATCAAATAATTTGATCAAGGTTCATGGCCTTTCAGACCAGACTCAGCAGGATAGTAGTGCAGTATTTTCCATTATCAGTGGTGTCTCCCCCTTTGTGGGTTGTGATACCTGTTGGTGTGCACCATTCAGTGTGTACACAGCCTTACATGAAGCTATGTTTTACATGATGTGTATGTGGAGAGCAACTTGTTTTCCCATGTGTGTATGATACAACCTGGGATGTGGACAGGTCCCATGCAGCCTGAGTGCAGCCTGTACCTGCATAGTTGTGGGTACAGGGGCTCTGTAGTCTACATGGATATATGATTGTGTACCTGTTCGGGGGGGGACAGTGTGTTTATGTTATCCAAGACCCTATCTGGATTGCTTATTCATGCTCAGCACTTGTCCAGAACTTGTAAGCACTATGTAAGCTATTAATTACTATAGCACTCAATCTTCCTCATTACCTAGAGGTAAACAGGTTTTGTACCTACTTTTCTCACTTGCTTAGAGCAAAATAACTCTTGTACTCGCTTTCCTCAGTTATCTAGGGGAAATTAGTTTTATATTCAGGCATGTCCAAGGGTCAGCTGCCAGTGTTCTCTCCTGTCTATCTGATGAATCTGGACATCTTGAGGCAATGTAGACATTGCCTCATGTACACAGACAACCCTCTCTGCCTACCACCCAACACTACAACTTGTGAGAGATGCACTTATCTAGCCAAACTGGAGGTAAAGCTCTCTCCAACCAAGACTGACCCTGACAGTCATGTGGAGAAGGTAAACATTCGTACCACACCACACTCTTCACATAGTCTCACTGAATCTACCCCACCATTAACTGGGAAAACTACTCGTGTACCAACTCATTAGCTCAACGCTTTCTGGAATTCATCAATGCTTTCTGGAATTCATAAACACCAATGCCCTGGATTAACTTATCCACACACCCACCAGGGGCAACAATATCCTAGACCTAGTCATTACCAACATGAGTGACCGGTGTTCCACTCCTGAAGTCATCTCCTCATTGATCCAATCTGACCATAAGCTAATCACCCTTGATATCTACATCCTGCCCCCACCCCCCATTAAGGGAACCACAGTATAATATGTCTACAAAGCCAACTTCATGCTTCTTAAGACAGATGTGGTGAACTTCATGACACCCATGCAGATGGACAGTACGGTTACAACTGCTGAATCCTACACAAATGCACTCTATAAGCACTTACATGAGTGCATGGATCATGCTATCCCAAACAGAACCAAGACACTGTACTCCTAATTAAGGAAGCCAATCTGGTGGTCCCCTGCCATAAACAAACTGTACAACAGAAGGAAGACACCGTTGCAAAAGAGAGTACAATCCCATGCATGGAGGAGCTCCCTGGTCAGCCTCAGTAAGAAGGTGAGATCCCTTATAAGATCCTCCAAAGCTAGCTACAGAAACAAAACTGCCACTAATTCCAATGACAACCACAAAGCATTATATAGCTATGTCAAATATCTTGATGTCAATACCCAGATCTGCTCTGAGTTACAGCACAAAGGCATGAACATTACAGAACCAACTGATATTGCCAACATCCTGGCAGATAGGATCAGTGCTACCTTTCCCCCCTCTCACCCCCTAAAGGGCCCATATCTATACAGGAAGAGTGCAGAGTCCCTGTAATCACAACTATGTAGGTAAAAGCAGCACACTCTAAAGCCAATATCACAGCATCCATGGGACCGGACAACATTCCAGGCTGCGTTTTACATGAACTTCAGAATGTACTGGCTCCGCACCTATGCACCATGTTCAGTAATAGCCTCACTTCAGGCATTGTACCCCCTGAATGGCACACATCAACAGTTATCCCACTCCACAAAGGTGGCGCCACAATGGATCACGGGACCTATTGCCCTATAGGCCTGACTAGCCTGGTCTGCAAGGCTATGGAGCACATTATCATGGATCTCAGTCACAGAGACATTGGGTTCCTCCAAACCTTTGACCCCTCCCAGTTTGCCTTGGTTAAGGGCAGACCATGCCTCCTAAACCTGGTGGACTTTTTTGAGACAATTACCAAGGCATTAGATGAGGGTAAGTAGGTCCACACAACCTACTTTGATCTCTCAAAGGCTTTCAACACCATTCCC
The DNA here is from genome assembly GCF_019279795.1 of Protopterus annectens. Taxonomy (NCBI): domain Eukaryota; kingdom Metazoa; phylum Chordata; order Ceratodontiformes; family Protopteridae; genus Protopterus; species Protopterus annectens. The sequence continues at coordinate 1,533,786,668 of NC_056728.1, read as the reverse complement.
CATTCTGGTATTACCGACATACCCATCCACCTGAACATTAACCCCTACATCATGAGATAGTTTGCAAAGTGGCTCACGGACAGAACACAAACAGTGGGAGTTGCATACCCTAGGTCTGACTGTAGACCAGTTACAAGTGGTGTACCCCAGGGATCAGTCCTAACTCCCCTCTTGTTTGGTATATACTTCTCTGAGGCACAGGCAAGCACAGGAAGGCCTTGGCTGAAAAGGTTTGCAGACAACTGCAAACTAGGGGCCATTATTGTTTCCCCAGCTGATACAGACACCATCAGAAAGGGTCGCACTGAGACGTATACCTGGTGTCAACATCATGGCCTCAAGCTGAATGCAACAAAGTGCATAGTCATCCCCTTTGGATAAATCCAATTACCCATGGACTACCACATAGGTGCTAGTCCCCTAGATACAGAAAAGGTAATAAGTGATCTGGTAACCCCAATAGATAACAATCTCTCTTTCGATAACCATAATGCCAAGGTGGTTAAAATATCCTTCTACGTGGCCACCCTAATCTCTAATGGGTTTGCATCCAGAGCAAAGGAAGCCATTGTGCCACTCTACATGACTTATTAGACCAATTGAAGGATACAACACCCCATTTGGGATGTACCTTACAAGACAACTGCAACAGCTTGGAAGACCACAACAATACCACACCAAGAGGATTACTGACCTCAAACAGATGACCTATGCAGCCCAACTAAAGAAACTCCAGCTGCACTCGGTTCTATACCACATACTCACAGGTGATCTCTGCTTGCCATATAAGGCCCATGTCCAACCCAGTATTGCTGGATCTGCTCCACCTAAACAGAAGCTCCTGAGAGCCACATGCTCTAGGGATATACACCTAACCACAATGATGACTAGGACGTGCTGGACAGATAGATCCCTGACCCAGAGACTCCCCATGCTTTGGAACATGATTCCAATGTACATCAGGCAGGGCCCCTCACTAGCACTCTTCAAGAAAAAACTTGATGGGTGGATGGGAGACAGACATGTACCCCGGGGATCACTGCAGTGGCTCTGCTGGACAGAGGCACAGGGAACTAATGGCTCTGGCATTCAGAGGCACAGGGAACTAACCTAAGGGGGTGACGGAAGCCAACGCACTCCAGCTAGGCTTATAAATACCCATGGGCAGACAGCCTAGTACCTACCTTTGAACTTATTACATGTCTTATGTGCATGGATAGTTAACTAGCTCTTCCATTGTACTTTGCTATCATGCTGTTAAACTATCGGGTGACTACAAGTCATATGTATCCTGTTATTGTGTATTGTAAATGCCAATAGACATAGCTAATGTTTGCCAAACATAACAGTAATGCTATGTAACTTGTAATACATATCTGCCTACAATACTGTACATTACACAGTTATTGGCACAATATCCCACAATGCATATCATAACTGCACATTAGGCCAACCTTCGACATGTTATTCTCAGTATTACACTCATACATATGCCTACTGTTACAATATATCAACATATACTATCCCCTGTTATAGCACTTACTTGTTGGACCAACCCTGCCACTGGCAGCGGCTGATGAGGATTAGTTGGGTTCAAAGCCCTTATATAGCATCCCTTGTGGTGTATGCAGTGTTTGTCTTGTGACCTACAGAAGTACACACATAAGTACTACAAGCATTACTATGCTCAACAATACATCACTACAAGATAACTGTTTCCACTATATGCATTGCGTACACTTTAAATATTACAGAACAGGTACTACATACACAGACATACTGAGTGTTCTACATACCTTATTAGTAACCCAAGGTGTCGTTGACTGTTATTTCAATCCTTTTCAGTTTGTGATTCAATCTTCTTTGTAACGTTCTGCTGGTATATACAGATGGTCTGAATGTGTGATAAGCCATCCTTTTATAGTTAAATATTGGTAAAGTGCTATCCTGACCACCAACTGGTATACCAAAGTAGTTAATTAGATGCACATCAGCTGTGCACCTACTCCATTAGCCAATACCATGGCAACAGTGGTATATAATTGAGTACTCCACTTGGGTGTTGTCCCTTTGCCTTACTTTCTAGGAAGACTACCTGGATGTGTTGTTTGTGATGTATTTCAACAGGTGTAATGAGACATGCAGAGATATATTAGCTTCATGACTCCCGTGGATTGTGTGTAATGGCTAGAAAATGTTGTTCTACATGTGAGTACATCTGTTATATTTCAGAACATTGCTACTTATGCAGGGTTTGTTTATACCTGATACTTCTGCAGATGTTTCAGTCTGGCAAGGATGTTTGGGCAGCTCAAGGCTGTATGGCTATGCATGAAATGTTAGGTGGTTTACAGTGTGCTCACCAGACATCCTTGGTTTGGTGTACATGTGTATCATACTGTGCTGTTAATCAGTAATTTGTAACACTTCCTGGTGTACACGCAACTCTCTGAAATGGGATTAGTGCAAACAAACCCTGTAACATCAGCAGCTGTTCCATTGTATAACAGCAACTATTTCACATAGGGCCATGTTAGTGTGTCTCTGACAAGGTATGTTAAGACTTCTGCAGATGTTGTACAGTGAGTGAATGATTTGTGATGTTATTAAAGTTTGCATTGTAATTTTTGTGGGTGTGGGGTGATGTTGGTGGGTGTACATAGCAGATGCAGGTGTGTAGGAACTGCTTTTATACATAATCGATTTGTGCATGAGGGTTCCTTCCCTATTTGAACACCTATCCTTTAGTGGACTAATACTATGGTAATTGCCGGCTGATTTATTAAGGCACTGTTAATTGGTTCCTGTAGGTGATGTTAGTCCTTGAATCCTTTCGGCAATACATCAGAATGTAATAAAGTGTTGCTACATGAAGGCTGTGCACTTCTGTCATAGGTATTTGCAGTCATTGGAGTTGTGTTGGTGACTGACCCTCTTTGGCCAGGGTTGCCACCTTTTCAAACGGCCATAGTGGGACATTTTTGGGACATACATCAGATTTTACAGGCTGACACAAACCCATGGTCAGTACAAGGGATAGAACTTTCCTTTTTTGCCTAAATATAAGCTTATTCTTGTATCAGTTTAGTTGCTTATCCTGTTTCATGTAACATGTAGGTATTTTTTGTATGCAGCTATTACTTTACATATGGGACATAATTATGTCCTACAATCTCAAGACATTTGCCACATTTAATATATTTGGTCAGGACACAACCGCCCAAAGAGGGACTGTCCCTCTCAAAGTGGGACAGGTGGTAACCCTATCATTGGCTCATGTCCATAGCACATATTTGTAATAGTGTATAGGCATATACTCTCCATATCCTTTGTTCATAAAGTTTGGTCGTGGCGGAATGTGTGATTGCTATGGTCCATGTTATACTCATATATGAACACTTCAACTGCTGTATACGGGATACCTATGGACTCCAGAATGTACAAAATTCCCATACCTACAGTATCGGGCCCAGACTCCCATACCCCACTTTACCGACAGCGACAGTCTAACTCGCAAAAGTAACACAGACATGGAACACACACACACACACACACACACACAGACACACTGCTACCCACCACATCCAAACAAACCATCCTACACTAAGTATGAGCAGGTGGGCAAGCCCCCCTACACCCCCATGTAGGTAGCTGCACCCCCCCACACCCCCCTACTTTAATATTCTACCTCCTAGATCGCACAAACAGAAGCACAAAGCAAACCCACACCCACACATTACAGTCCCCCAGGAACACACACCACACTCAGAACACACACTACAGCCCTCAAAAACATACTTACACACAGTAACTTACCTGAACTGCAACAGCAAAAGCACTGACTAAATGTCCCTTACCATCAGGATTTTAAATCTCGCGCTTCTGGTGTTTCGGTACTGTGGTCTTTCGGACTTTAAGCCTCGTGATTACCCGCGTCAGTATGTCAAGCAGTAGGTATTTGGAAGGTATCCCATTTATATGTACCTCCATGGTTATAGACAAATACACCCCTAGAGTTGAGGAAGAGCAAATGAAAAAGAGAGACGAACCAGTGGTCTTCAAAAACTCTTATCACAAATGGCTTATGGTCGCCTGAACACCTATATAGGTGTTGCGATATAATCCTGAAAGGAACACACAGTCAGCGCAAACACAGACCTTTCGGTTCAAGGCACGTAGAGTGAATGATAAAAGCACAAACTCACAATGTCAGTACCATCATCGTCAGTTTCCACTCACCAAATATATTCAGCAATGTAACACTAGTTACTCGAACTAGCTGAAACGGACAAAAAGAATCTGCCCAGGTGACGTCTATGCATCTATCTGAAACAATAATCCAAACGACCCAATGAGGCAGCAGTAGTTCTTAAGTTAGTTAGCGTTCCAGTAAATTGGCGTTTCAGTAAGTTCCAAATACAACCCTTCGGTTCTACAGAAGTGAAACGTAAGAAACAGTAATACAATCCACATATGAGTATATTCCAAGCCACGATTTGTTAGAGATAAAAATAAATTTAATAGTGAGCGCTTTCGCGGGCAATCCACCTGCTTCATCAGACAAACAAGGACATAATTAAAAAACTAGTTTAAATACAAACTGGCGCTAAAGCTAATCCAATACTGACTCAGACATCAGCCATGTGACTCCTTCCCATCTGCAATCAATGTAGGTTAACATACCATCAACAAAAACCGGCTGCTTAGTAAATAGCACCGTACAAAACTACCACACAGAACCTACAAATGCTAAAAAATCACTTGATACAAATAGCTTGGTTGAAATATAAAAAACATATAAGTAATACCAAAAATGTAAATAGAACTAAAAAATGCAATGAGAATATGATGCACTAACTTGAAATTATATGTGGAGAAGGACAATGACCCATGGACATGAACAGTAGCAATGAATGTGTTGAATAGATGAATAGTGATTGAATATGTACTCTGCTGGATAAAACACAAGCCTTACTAACCAAAAGACTGTTGGCCTCAGCACAATGGTTACCCCCACTACAGACATAACTAAATATAACAGCATATGGAATATATAATAAATTGATAAGATTAATGAAATTAAAACTAAATAAAAAGAATGTGAAATGTAATAAAATAAAGAAATTAATACAAAGAAACAGAAAAATATAAAAAATAGGACAACTATATGACTGACCTAAAAAATAAAAAATAGAAAACATAGAACTATCTAAGGGCCCTGCCTTTTAAGTGCGGCTTAATGGATAACACTTCATTTAAACCTTTCTCTCTATGAGCAGCCAGCCTACAGATCCATTTCAGTTCTGCCTGCTCAGTAAGGTTCACAATATCCCCCAATCTATTGCCCTCATTCACCACCTGTAGAACCTGAAACAAAAAACTATGTTTATCTCCTTCCCTCAGGGTGTGCTTTGCCAATGCACTATATTCCTGTTGTCTACTTAGGCAATAACCATGATCCCTTATTCTCTCCTTTAGTGTCCTATTAGTTTTTCCTACGTAAAATGAAAAACAATGCACACAGTGAGCTACATATATGACATTTTTGGTGTTACAGTCACTGTTGCAAGTAATAGTCCAAAGATGGTTCGTAGTGGGATGTCTAAAGTAGTGAGATTCATCAATGAATCTACATTGCAAGCATTTACCACACTTACTGGTTCTTTCAAATCCAGTCTTAGGTTCTAAAACTAAGGTGGAACTACCACAAAGCAACCTCTTCAAACTATACATATTACTATAGATGAACGATGGACTATCTCCTACCATTGTGGCTATTCGATTATCCACCGTTAATATATTCCAATGTTTCTTGATTAACTCTTGGATGACACTAAGTCCTCCACCAAATGGTAGAATTACACCAAGTGGTCGCACTACACCCTTATTGCCCAAGTATGCATCTGGATCTATACTCTCTGAAAAATATGGTTTTGCTCTATTCTCCCTCAACTTATCCATCTTCTTATACACTCTGTCAATCTCATTTTGGGTATATCCCCTAATATTAAGTCCTTCCTCAAGTACAGTTAGTCCTGAGTGATAGTCTTCTTCCCTGGTAGACAAACGTGAAATACGCATTGCTTGACCCTTAATGATATTAGTGAAGATATGTGGGTGATGCATGCTTTCTCTGTGGAGAAAGGAGGGCTTATAGCATGTTTTGCGATAGGTTTTAGTATTGATTCTTCCATCAACTTTAAAAACTGTAACATCTAAGAAATCTACCCTCTCAGGGGATGAATTAATGGTGAATTTTAAAAATGAACTCTTAGTGTTAAGTTCTTGGTGGAAGGTAAGAAGTTCTCCCATTGTTCCCTTCCAGAGAAGAAAAAGATCATCCACAAACCTCTTATAGAAATAAATATGTGGATCTAATATGATGTTAGTCTCCTCAAAGGTCGCCATGACTAAATTGGCATAGCTGTTAGCACAGCTAGTGCCCATGGCGACCCCTTTGACCTGCTTGTAACAGGTTCCACCATAGAGGAAGACATTGTTCTCAAGAACTATCTCCATTAATAATAGTAAGAGGTCAATTTTACTGATGGAAAAACCAGAGTGCTTGGCTAGATATAACTTTAAAAATTGTATACCTTCTTCGTTCGGTATACAGGTGAACAAAGAATTCACGTCCATGGTGACCAAAATGATATTATCTACCTCTTCAGGTATGAGGACTTTAGAAGCAATATACAACTCCCTTAAGAACTGTTCAGTATCCCGTAAAATATAGTCAGATAGACTAACAAGATTTTTTAGTTCTTGATCTAAATATATGGAGATTGGCTCGGTGAGCCAACCAGAGCCTGCCACTATAGGTCTAAACTCAGGCTCATAGAGATGTTTATGTATCTTCGGAAGCCCTGAAATGGTGGGTATTAGTGGAAACTGTACTTGCATAAACTGATAGATATCCTCTGTCAAACTTCCTACCTGTCTGCACTCAGAGAGAGTTCTATCTATACTCTCCTTCATGCTGTATACACATTCTGTCGAGATTGACTGATACGCATTGGTACTAAGCATATTAATCATTGTTGAATGATAATATAGGGTATCTAAAACTACAATGGGGCCCCCTTTATCAGCGGGCCTGATAGTAATATTACTATTATTCCTGAGACTGTGTAAAGCTTCAATCTGGGACTTAGTTAAATTACTACCTATATCATTGTATTGTGGGTTAGTACAATTATATAAGTCCTTCTCCACAGCTTGAATGAAAATATCAACATTGCTGTTTACAGGAGGTATAAAGGTGCTTTTCTTCTTAATAGGTAAAGCGATATTGTCTTTGTTGTTATGAAATAGCAACTTGAGACATATATTTCTTGCAAAAAGTCTCAAAGCTATAACAAACTGACTTATATCAATCTTCGTAGTGGGAATGAAAGATATCTCTTTATTGAGAACTTCCGTTTCATGAGTAGACAATGTATAGTTAGAGATGTTATGTACTAAAGAGCTTAGCTCCAAAAGTTCTGGAGTGTCTGTTGTTGCCCCATATGGGTTTCTTTCCTCTTTGCCCCTCTGGCATAATCGTTCTCCAATGATCTCTTCCTGTTCAGTCTTATCGGAAAAGGAGTTTCCATGGGGTTGTGTGTTTCAACTCTCTCAAGCTGAATTTTCCTTCTAACCGCTCCAGCTAAAGTGGAACTGGTAGCAAGTGGACACAAATTGTCCTTAGATGGCTCAACCCCTCCAGCATCTTCATTGGGCGTGGTATACAAAGAGGAAGTATGGCTTTCAACTGGAGATTCAATAACATCCACCATGACTGGTGGAATTTCATTGGTACTTGATTGAATAATAATATTACTGTTAACTGAATCAATAGGTTCTGGGCATTCCCCCAGAATAGGTTGAGTTGAAGCCTTAATTACTGGGGCTATGATGGTAGATGGCTCCATATTCCCAGTTCTATTTTTGACAACCGGCTCTCTCGCTGATGGAGCTTCTGGCATCCTTCCTGTGGCGCGAGAGTCCCTTCTCACAGGTGCCGTGCGTGGCCAGACAAAGACATGTTGATCGGCAAAGTCCCTCATGTCTCGACTCATCTTATTACGTTTGGTGTTCAACAAATTAGTTTCATACCGACCAATACGGTCAAACAAATCATGCATATAAATTTCACTGGGACTATCACCCATTGCTGTAACCAGACGTTCTTGATAGCTCAATATATTGGTTTTACACTCTGTCTCAATAGGAGAAAAGAACTCAATTAGCAAATGCATGTACGCCCGACTGGCGTTCAAATTAATTTGTTGCCATTTGTGGAGTAACACTGGATAAAGGCTGCCATAAGTGGGCATATTGAGGATACGTAAACCCCTCGGTACTATGCCTTTAGCAAGACAAGCCTCCATGTGATATCGTTGAGCTTGGAGGCGTTTGATTTTATACAGCTCATTTTCCAAGTCCCTCTTGATCGTTTTGATCAATGCCTCATCCATTGATGTAAGCTCAGTACTGCTCGTGAATGTATGGCCATCAAAATTGACCAATGGATTACCATTGTCCTCCATTAAGTTTAAAAGTCTTGTTCCAAACTGATTAAAACTGCCAACAGTGTTGGACGGACCCTCAGCTCCTTCCATTCCCCTTCTAGATAAATCGTATAAACCACCCTGGTATAAACCAAAAAGAGTATAGACAAATACACCCCTAGAGCTGAGGAAGAGCAAATGAAAAAGAGAGACGAACCAGTGGTCTTCAAAAACTCTTATCACAAATGGCTTATGGTCGCCTGAACACCTATATAGGTGTTGCGATATAATCCTGAAAGGAACACACAGTCAGCGCAAACACAGACCTTTCGGTTCAAGGCACGTACATGGTTATGTAGATGTTGTTAACATATCTATATATCTACATATATATCTATATCCCCATATATCGACATATCTCTCTCTCTCTCTATATATATATATATATATATATATATATATATATATATATAGATATAAGGTTGGTAAGGGCCAGGGTTCGAGATACCCAAGAATTTTTGATTTTGATGGATAATTTACAAGTTCCAGTGGGGGCACAACTGGGTACGCTTGATGTTCAATCATTATATACAAGCATTCCCCACCAAGGTGGCATAATGGCAGTTCAATATTGGATGCAACAAGCTAAGACCTATTCAAATACAGAAATGGACTTCCTGATTAATTTAGTCAAACTGGTACTTGAACATAATGCATTTACTTTTCATGATAACTGGTATTTACAGAGTAAAGGTACAGCTATGGGGGCTACATTTTCTCCCATTTATGCTGACCTTTTTATGGGTTATTTTGAGACACAATATATTTATAGTTCAGATTTTGCCTTTTCTAAACAACTACTAATGTGGCAAAGATATTTGGACGATTGTTGGGTTGTCTGGAATGGCACCCAACTGGAATGGGAGAATTTTGTTATTTATCTTAATAACAATATGCATGGCATTTAATTTAGTGGGAGACTGGATGCATTTACAGTTGATTTTTTAGATGTACATGTCACAAAGGTTCTGGATGGGACTATAGTCACTACTTTATACAGAAAACCATTTTTAAAAAATTCTTTACTACATGCATCCAGTTGCCAACCTATACATGTCATAAACAATATACCTACAGCCCAATTCCAAAGAGTTAAACGTATTTGTTCAAATACTGAAGAATATGATAAACAAGCGCAGGGGCTTATGAAAAGATTTTTACATAGAGGTTACCCCAGGAAGGTAGTTGAACATGCTTCTTCCCTAGGTAAACAACAAGATAGGTCTCAAGTATTACAATATACCCCAAAAGTTAAGGCAGAGGGTTCAAATAAGGTGAGATTTGTTACTACATATGCGAGTAATACTTTTAGAATTAAAGAGGTTATAGCTAAATATTGGTATATATTAAAAGGCGACCCCTTTTTTTCCCAATTTAGTAGTGATAAATGTGAGTTTGGATATCGTAGAGGAAAAACCTTGGGAGAACACTTTTCAAGTTTTAAAAAACAAGTGAATTATAAACAAAGGTATCCCTTGGTCAAAAATGGATGTACTTATTGTGGTTATTGTAAGTACTGTAAACTGATATCCAAAACTACGTCATTTACTTTGAGTAACACTAATAAAGTGTATGATATAAGATGTCATATTAAGTGCACTAGCAGTTGGGTTATATATATGGCAGTATGCCAATGTGGGGCCTTTTATATTGACCAAACCTCTTGTAGTTTAAAACAACGCATAGCTTTACATATAAGTGACATCAAATGCAAACGTACTAGAAGCGCATTATATAAACACACCTTGATACACACTACAGCACATTTTGTATTTGTGGGTATTGATATGTTGAACTCAGGGATATATGGTGAGACCATGAGACATGATATATTGACTAACAAGGAACGTAGATGGATTATCAACTTGGGGGCCTTATACAAGCCTGGCTTGAATGATCATTAGTGAAATGAATATTGTATCATCAGCCCCCTTTTTTGTCTGTATTATAATATTACCATCATTTTTTATCATTTTATTATGGATTATAGGTTTTGCATTTGCATGTGTATGTATTTTCCATGATAAACATTGCAACTTGTAGTGAGAAGTTTAGGGACGTGTGGATGTAATTATATATATTGATAACTATTGATATATACTTTTTAGAGTAGGGCCTTCTTGTATTTATTAGTTTGTGAATTTCTGTATTTGTTATGGTACAAGTAGTAGGTAAAGGTTAATGATATATTATTGGCAGAGTGGTTCACTTGTCTAAATGTATTTCACTTTAAATGGGCGTATGTCAACAGCCGTATATTAGCATGATGTTCACGCATCTATGTACTCACCGATGACGCTTTGATTAGCAAAACTGGTCTGGGGAAGATCGTGGAGGAATAAACACCTTATATACTGCCCTGACTTTTTCTTTTCGAGTGCTGGAAGGATTTTTGGATATATATATATGTTGATTTATATATATATATATATATATATATATATATATATATATATATATATATAGCATACACCTTTCATTGGGTACATGCCGGTTTGTCCTATTTCCACACATTCCTACCTTTTGTATTTTAACCTGTCAGTATACACAACTGCCATTGGTACATCTTAGGTAGCTTAGTGGTAGGTTATTGTGAAGATTGTGTACATGGCTGTGTGTTGTAATCCTGGCAGTGGTAATTTTACCTCTCAGAGCAGGCACTGGTAGTACAAGGGTGATTAACGCACATGTCAGCGGTTGTGTGTTCCACATGTTTATTATTCTGTGGAATGCTACCTATATATGCAAGCTGTGGTTAAGATATACTATGTAACATGTAAATCATTTTTGACTTTATTGGGATTTGAACCTGGACTCCACAGATATTATGCAAATGCTGTAGCCATTACACTATTGACATTGATGTTCCTTCTACCTATTTCCTATGTCCATGAATCCTATGTGTAAGCTTGGCTACATAACAGGCGAAGCCACCCACACCCATTGAGCTTCTCAAAATACTGACATGACACATGAATTTGGAGACTATACATTAACATCCTAACTACATTTGGCATAGCCACTCACTGACACACTTTATGGGAAACCTTGATGTGTGACTGGCCAACAGTATATACACCCCTGGGATCATGTGTCCCAGACACATACAGCCAGGGTGTGGGGGAGCCGCTCCAGTTCTACAGCTGCAAGACCTGTTGGGGAAATTGAATGCTGTTAGTTTGTCATGTTAACATGCCCCTTTGAGATCACTGTGCCCCTATCACCCTACAGCACAACAGTCTTCAACAGCTTCCAGCAACTCTGCCTGGAATCACTTCATTGGCTATGCTTGAAAGAGGCTCAGTTACTTCATCAATGGTGCAGATAAAGTCACCACACTGTAGCTATGCTTCTAAATGCCCTTGGGCAGATAGCCTACTACCTATCTGTGAACCTCTACAGTGCAGGCCATCTCCAACATTATATGCGATTATGCAGAGTTTTCTGATCACAATATACAGTGTAAAATCACCATATAGTCAGACAACAGTTAAGTACAGCAATAGCATACAGACTACTGATATATAATCACACCAAAAGCCTATCTTGGAAGCTAGTGGACATGTATAGGTTTTAGGCTTTGTACTGCTTACCAGTAGGTTACCTACAGGACAGATGGAACACAAGCACAGATGGGATACATGCCTGCAACAATTCCATTCCAATGTGCATGTGTCAGCCGAAGGCTTTGGAATGCTGGCCAAGGCTATTAGCGCACCCATGGTGCCGTTTTTAGGCAGGTCTCAGAGGTGGATCTCACCTCCATGAACTGCTCAATAACGGAACCAATGAGGGTTAGGCGACTCAACACCAGGGGTAGTACTCACAACATGCACGCACTCATAGCACCCCTCAGTATGGACAACATCTACATCTGTTCTGTGACTGGGACCTGTATAAGGCTCCTGTGAGCACACCGGCACTACCAGACTACAACCCATAACACACATTTCAGCCACTGTACATGGACTGGCATAGACATGGAAGGGGTGTATCCATATTCATCAGGGATACCTACACCTCCAAGTTAGTTGGGCAGCATGATACCTCTGTGATCATCCATTTGCAGGTAACATCAGCCACGACTGCAATGAAAACTATGAGCTTCTACAGATAACCCTCCATGACCCAGGAGCACCACTACAAGTATCTGCAGACAGTGGTAAACATGACAGTCCTACCAGCCACCCTGTTATTGGTCAATGTCGGCTACCCTACACTTAACTGGATAACCTACTTGAGTATTCACTTCCAGGCCCAGCACTTCCTGGGATTTTTCACCTCATATGGCTGTATCAGTTGGTAGATGGACTAACGACAGGTGAAAACATACTAGAAGTGGTAATCACTGACATGTGCAACAGGTGCACTACAGCAGATGTAAACCAGTCACTGTTTAGATCTGACCATGAACTATTCACTGATGATTTCCACTCCCAACCATCTCCCCCACACAAGGAACACACAGTGAATACCTTTCCTACAGCTAAATTCACAGTACTAATGACAGAGGTGGGAAGGTTCACAGCCCCCACGCTCAGGGATGACACTGCTCAAGATACAGACAGAATTACGAATGCACTCTATAAGCACCTACAAAGATGTATGGGTCATGCCCTCAATGATAAACCAGGACTAGCTACTCCTACACAAGGACACCAGTCTGCTGAACCCCTGCATTATACAGGCTATACAGCAGACGTAGTACAGTAGTCCAGAACAACAGCAAATCCCAAGACATGCAGATGTCTGTGACCAGTATTAGCAAGATACTTATGTTACACATGTAATCATCCAAGGCTGATATCCACAGGTAAATAGGCATGGATTTGGAATATGACCACAAAGGCTTCTTTGGCTATGTTAAGGATGTAAGCAGTAACACACAGATTTGCACTGTGCTGGTGCAATATTGCACTGAATATACTGACCCTACTGATATCACCAGCACACATGATGATACATTCAGAGCAAGCTTCATCCCCTACTGGGCCCACAACAATACCCAAAACGTACAGTATCCCAGACATCTGTGACATACAGGTGGTAATGGCCCTTTCAAATGGCATGACAGAGCATCAATGGAGGCAGATGGTGTCCCAGACTGCATCCTGCAGACACTACAAGACAAAGTGGCCCCCCACCTAATTTAGCAATTCACCATCAGTGTCTACACAGGCTACATGGCCATTCACTGGTGCATGGCAACAGCCATTACACTCCACCAAGGTGGTGACACAACTGACCATAGTAACTACCACCCCATAGGCCTGAGTAGTCTGATCTGCACAGCTATGGAGCCATCCTCATGGTACTCATGAACATTAACAATGGTAACCTCCAAATACTTGACCCATCCCAGATCACCTTGACTGAGTGCAGATCATGCCTACTGAACCAGTTTGACATCTTACAGCCACCTAGACTTTAGGTATGGGGTGTGGTAGTTCACACATACTACCTCAACCTCACCAAGGGTTTTGACACCATTCCCCACTCAGGTATTATTTCTACACTCACCAGCCAGTACATACACCCATACATCACAGGTTGGTTTGCCAACAGGCTTACACACAGAACCCACATGGCAAGCCTAGCAGCCTCCAGGTCCATCTCTTAACCAGTCACAACTGGTGTACCACAGAACTCAGTCCTGGGACCCCTACTGTTTGCAACATACTTCTCAGAGGTACAAGCTAACACAGGTGGACAACAGCAGGCCATGTTTGGTGATTGCTGCAGACTGAGAGCCATAACTGACAGTCCAGCTGTCAGAGACGTCCTCCAAGGGGCCTCACATAGATGAACACAGGGTGTCAGAGTGATGGCCTTCAGCTAAAGGCCACATACTGCATGGTCATTCCATTTTGGGAAACTACACACACACATATTAACACATGAGTGGCAGACAGTATAATTCAGACGATATAATGGGTATGTAGGGAATACATTACATAGTGATCTCTGCTTTGACAGTCATATGTGCAAAGTAGTTAGGACATCCATCTATGTATGCCATCTGATTACTTAAGGGTTCACATCTAAACAAACTTAGGTTATTGTGCCCCTTTACTCATCAGTCATCAATTGCATCATCGAGTATGATAACCCATTTTGGATGTACCTCAGAAGACACATCTGACAGCTGGAAGGGCCACGAACGTACCTCACATAGAGGGATAATGCCCTCAGACATGTGTTCTATGTTGCCAGACTGCATAAACTCATGCATTACTCAGTTGCATCTCGTTTACTCAGGGATGATATTTACTGGCCAACAAAGCCATGTCCAAGTCAGGCTTACTGGATATGCTCCACCTATGGGCATCCATGTCACAGTGAGCTACTCACTGTAATGAGCTACACCTTGCCTCAACCATAACTGGAAGATGCCGAAGTGACAGATTCTTGTCACAGGTACTTCACATTATTTGGAACTACATCCCTGATTACATTCTACAAAACCCCTCACTAACACTCCAGGGAATCCTTGTAGAGTAGGTGGGGAACAGTGGATACACCCCAGGGATCCCACAATTGGCTCTGCTCCACAGAGGAACAGTAAGTTAATCAATGGGGTGGTGACAGCAGACACTTTTTGGCTATGCTTATGAGTGACCTCGGGCAGTTAGGCATGTACCTACCTATGTATCTATGAACCTATACGTACAGTATGGACACATGCTGATAGCTTAATTTACTGTTCAGGTATTGACTTACCTTGTGCCAATGGCAGTTGTGTGTGTACAATAGTTGAGGGCTAGCTATGTAGGATGCACACAGTAGACCACCTATACATGACAATTTACAGGTGGTCGTATTTGTGTGCCATCCATGTTTGCTGTGTGTGCAGGTGGAGAAGGGTGTCAGTCCATAAGTGACTGGTGAAACCAAAAGTAAAACCACCATCAGCTTTAATAGGACAAATGACAAATACAAAACACAACTGACTTAGCGCTTTCACCCAACTAGGGCATCTTCAGAGTCATTTAGCAAAATTTTTAACAGTCCTAAATAAATGTAATTCAAACATCTTTCAACCAATGAGCATCAAATATAGTACATTTGCTGTAATGATCTCTAAAATTAACTCTTAGCATTGCGGCACAATTTTAATAATCAAACAAAACTTTGCTTCTCATTCAATATAAATGTTAACTAATGACTTGTTAACAAAAACATTTACCCTACAAATTCCATCTGTGTATTTCCTTTTGAGAAAAAAACCATCATGATCAAAATTAGTCAAATACTTGAAGCTTTGTGTTTTAATATACATGCCAAAGATAAAGTGTCATTGATGCCAGGTCTTGTACTGGCATCTAATCTAATCTGCCATAGGCATTCTCTGACTTCAAGTATGTTTTTGTAATCTCCCCCAAAGTCTGTTGTGTAAATTCTATCAATGACAAAAAATATACATTTTTTAAAATTCACAAAGTCCTTACTGTGCATGTACAAGGAATTAGTTGACTTTTTATTTTTATGTCCCTGGTGTGTTCCAATATTCTTTGTTTTAATTTCCTTGTGGTCATACCAACGTAAAACGCTGGATATGACAAACAAGTGGCCATATATATCACCACGTTCATGTTACAATTACAGTAACCTGGACACACCAGACCTGGCATCAATGACACTTTATCTTTGGCATGTATATTAAAACACAAAGCTTTAAGTATTTGACTAATTTTGATGATGATGGTTTTTTTCTCAAAAAGAAATACACAGATGGAATTTGTAGGGTAAATGTTTTTGTTAACAAATCATTAGTTAACATTTGGAATGAATGGGAAGAAAAGTTTTGTTTGATTACTAAAATTGTGCTGCAATGATTTTAGAGATCATTTCAGCAAATGTACTATATTTGATGCTCATTGGTTGAAAGATGTTTGAATTACATTTATTTAGGACAGTTAACAATGTTGCTAACTGACTCTGAAGATGCCCTAGTTGGGTGAAAGCGCTAAGTCAGTTGTTTTGTATTTGACATTTGTCCTATTAAAGCTGATGGTGGTTTACTTTTGGTTTCACCAGTTACATCTTCTTACAAGTACATTGTTTTTCTATGGACTGTCAGTCCATATGTGCCTACACTGTCAGTGTGTGTGTTATACGTTCCCTCTTTGCCAAGGCATGGGCATACTGGGCATGCCTCCGTCTGCCTACTGGGGCTGGCACAGGGTGTTCGTGGTCTGAGTCCCTCTGTGCCTGTGGAGCCCTTGGCAATGCTGTGGGTTGTGAGGACCTTCACCATTCTGTCCCTGCTGCAGCTGTTTCCAGAGAATCATATTGTGTAGCATGGCACATACTATGAAGATGTGGGCACACATGCCTGGAGAGTACTGCAAGGCTCCACCAGATATGTCAGAGCAACGGAAAACGGAACTGTGATTTCAGCATCCCAAACATGCGCTCTATGATGATTCTGGTTTCTGTGTGTGCCTCATTATTGCATTCTTGCGTGGCTGTGTGTGCATTTCTGATGGGAGTCATCATCCACGGTTCCAGTGCATAGCCAGCATCCCCCACCAGGTGGCCATATGGGATGCCCCCCTGGCAAATACCTGATACAGCTGTGAGATATGCCAGATGTGGGAGTCATGATAGCTTCCAGGGCTGCCAGCGCACACATCCATGATAATGCCCTGGGCATTGCACACGACCTGGCAGTTGATGGAAGGGTATCCCTTGAGGTTTATTTAGTGCCTATCCTGCTCACTGGGTGGGGTCTTGATGTGTATGTGCGTGCAGTCTATTGCACCCAGTACCTCTGGGTACTTTGCCACATGGTGGAAGAGACGCATATTGCTGGCCAACTCCTCCTGCATTTGGGGGAAGTATATGTGCTCATTGGCATGTGGTGACATGGTATCCAGGAATTGGTAGAGTACCCTGGATGCTGATGCCTGTGAGATCCCCTTGATATCCCCATTTGGCCTTTGAAAGGTACCTGTGGCTAGTATTCTCAAGCTTACACATGCCTTTGTGTCCACTGGGATGGATTCCCCTCTGTTATTTCTGGCTCTGAGGCATGGCTGGCACAGCTCAACAAGTTGCTGTATGGTGTTCCTGTCCACCCTGAAACTCTCTACTATCTCGAGATCATGTAGCCCCTGGTAGGTTACCCTAGGTCTGAACACTCTTCTACTCCTCCGGTGCCAGAGATGGTTGTCAGCATCATCCTCCACACCACTGTCAGTCTCCAACACATGCTGGTGAATCAAAGCTATGGCAGCCCCTAACATGTACATATTAAAAATTCCCTGTTTGTATATACCAATGGTGCAGAGTGTCTGGGAATACACAAGTGTGTGTGTGGCTTTCACACCTTATACTATTGTGCAATGGATGATGCTGGTGTAATTGGGTGTGTATGTACAACTCCAGCTGCAGGGTATCTTAATTATGGGTTTTACAGCAGGTACTGCTATTGTGGAGCCTTTGGTGTTGACTTACAGTTGGCTGCCGTGATTCATCTATTGCCCTTTACTTCACTTTTCAACCTGATTCCCCTCCTATTGTCAGGCATGCATCCAGCTGCCTGCTTTCTTGTTTTGTACTGTCCCAACCCAGGATCGTGTTGCAAAATGTGTTATGCAGCTGATCTACTGCAAGTTTGCTTTGTTCTGCTGTGACAGTTCTCTTTTATTTGCAGTACAACACCTACCCTTTTCTGTTCTGCAGGTAGCTGCTAGCAGCCTTGTTAGCTGTTGTCAATGGCCCACTGTGAGTTCTTAGGTGTTAATTACTCATTTGTACTCCAATTACCATGCTGCAGCATTTCCTTATTGTCTTTCCATATCCTTCCTTTATCAGCTATGGTGCGAGCCACGCACAGCAATTTACCAGGTTTCGAGCATATTTTCATCCACGTTCACATGCACTGTTGGTTACCTTGTGTGCTCTCAGCTAAGCAAAGCTATGGTTACTTCCACACCCCTATCCTGCGGCTTTGCTTAGCAACAGGCAACCCAGATTAGCAATGCTCCAATGTGCTTACAGCTACAGTGGTGCACCCCTCTCTTGATGTCATGTTTACCTCCAGGCCACACCTTGGTGTTGTACTGCTACTCTGTGTGGTACATCCTTACGCCAGCGGACTTTTTGCGATTCAGTATTACTTGACTCATTTGCATGGCATTGACTACTAATTCCTAGTTACCACACAGAACAGTGTCACAGACCCTTAGCAACCCTTGTGCCATGGTTGTTGTGTAGCATGCGTGCCTCGACTATTATGGGGAATTCATGAATTGTGTTACATTGCAGTTTTATGACATCTAAATATATTTTCATTATGATCCCGTTTGCACACCGATGCACTGCGATTTTACTTTGCGTTAGTGTGGCCATGACTTTAAATGTTATTTTTTATGTGCTGTGCATTTTTTTATGCCGTTGGCATATATTAACATTATAACACTTGCACCACACCACACTCATCACATAGTCCCTCAAAACCTACACCACCAAAACGCACACATAGAAACACAAAACACACACCTACATTCGTGGAGGCTCTCAATAAAAACCTGCCCAAGCATCAGGGACATCCAAAGCATAAATGCAAGCAAACTCTACCCCCCCAATGTAACCCAAATGACACATAGCCCACAAACTCAGTGTGCCACTCAACCACAGCCCATAAGGCATAACAACGTACCCAACACTCTAGTCCTAGGTAACTCTATAGTCAGGCACACTGATGTTCCACTCACTAGACTAAACAAGGAGAAAGTTACTGTCAGCTGCCTGTCAGATGCCAGGATCCACCACATAATGCATGCACTTAGGTCACTCCACAATAAGTACAAATATGACACTGTCATTGTCCATGTTGGTGTGAATGACCTGAGATGTACCTCCCTGGACTACATGAAAAGAGACATGGAGGAGCTCTCTGATCTTGTATCCCAGGCAGGTATGACCCTAACCCTGAGTATCATCCTGCCATCACCCAGAACAATACCACAGTACAAGGACAAAATGATTGACTTCAACAATTGGCTAAGCTTCTGGTGTCATTCTAAGGGGATCCAGTATTTGTCTGTCTGGGATGACATGATCGACAGATCACAATGCTTTGCCAGAGATGGCCTGCACCTGTCACCCTTAGGATTCTGAATACTGTCTAAGGCTCTTGCCACCCCTATAGTGCCTTTTTTAGGCAAGGTTCAAATGACAAATTCACCACCATAACAGGTACAAGCAAGCAAAATCTGAGGGTAATGCTACTCAATGCTAGAAGTCTAAACCTCAAAATGCACTCACTCGAGGCACTCCTTAAAATGGAGAACATTGACATCTGTGCAGTGACAAAGACCTGGTTCAAAGCTCCAGAGAGCACCCCTACATTACCAGGCTACAATTCATCCCACACCTTTCGGCCACCTAACCCAGAATGAAGCACTAAAGGCGGAGGCGTGTCCATATTCATTAAGGATATCCACACCTCCAGGCTAGTTGCACAGCATAATGCATCCGAGATTATCCAAGTGCAGCTAACTCTGGGCAAGACCACAATCCAAATTGTAGCTTGCTACAGACCCCCCTCCATGCCCCAGGATTCCCACTCCTCATTTCTTGATACACTGGAAAGTATTAGGGTACAACCCAACACCCTAATAATGGGCAATTTCAACTACCCCACCATTAACTGGGAAAACTACTCATGTACCAACTCTTTTGCTCAACGTTTTCAAGAATTTATAAATTCCAGCGCCTTGGATCAACTTATTCACACCTCCACCAGGGGTAGCAATATCCTAGACCTGGTCATTACCAACATGGGAAACCGGTGTTCCACACCAGAAGTCAATTCCTCGTTGGTCAGATCCGACCACAAGCTAATCAGCCTAGACATCCACATCCCACCCCCACCCCCAATTAGGGAAACCATCGTAAAGAACTTCTCCAAAGCCAACTTCACACTTCTTAAGACAGAAGTGGCAAACTTCATGACACCCATGCAGACGGACAATAGAGGTATGACTGCTAAATCCTACACAAATGCACTTTATAAGCACTTACACGAGTGCATGGATCATGCTATTCCTAATAGAACCAAGATGCTATCCTCCAAAAAAAGGAAGCCAATCTGGTGGTCCTCTGCTATAAACAAACTCTACAACAGAAGAAAGAAACTGTTGCAAAAAAGAGTAAAATCCCATGACTGGAGGAACTCCCTGGTCAACCTCAGTAAGAAGCTGAGATCCTTCAAAAAATCCTCCAAAGCTAGTTACGAAAACAAAATTGCCACTGACTCTAAAGACAACCACAACGCATTCTATAGCTATGTCAAGAATCTCAATGGGAGCACTCAGATTTGCTCTGAGTTACAGCACAATGGCACTAAATATACAGAACCAACTGATATTGCCAACATCCTAGCAGATAGGTTCAGTGCTAACTTTACCCCCCTCTCACCCCCTAGAGGGCCCATCTCTATACTGGAAGAATGCAAAATTCCTATAATCATGGCTGCACAGGTAAAAAACACACTCTCAAAAGCCAAGAATACAGCATCCATGGGACATGACAATATCCTAGGCTGTGTTCTACATGAACTGCAGAATGAACTGGCACTCTACCTAAGTACCATGTTCAATCATAGCCTCAGCTCAGACTTTGTACCCACTGAATGGTGCACCACGACAGTTATCCCACTCCACAAAGGGGGAGCCAAGATGGACCCCGGGAACTACCGCCCCATTAGCCTGACGAGCCTGGTCTGCAAGGCCATGGAACGTATCATCATGGAACTCATAAACAAAGACACTGGTAATCTCCAAACTCTGGACCCTACCCAGTTTGGATTTGTAAAAAGCAGATCATGTCTCCTAAACCTGATTGACTTCTTTGAAGCAGTCACCAAAGCCATAGATGAGGGTAAAATGGTTGACACAGCTTATCTAGATCTCGCCAAGGCTTTCGACACCATCCCCCACTCTGGAATTATAGATAAGCTCACTAAACTAGGTATAAATCCCTATGTCACAAGATGGGTTGCCAACTGGCTCATGGACATAACCCACACTGTGAAAGTAGCGGATTCCAAATCCGACTTCAGACCAGTGACAAGTGGAGTACCACAGGGTTCAGTCCTGGGTCCTCTCCTGTTTGGTATCTACTTCTCTGAAGTGCAGGCTAACACAGAAGGTCTTTGTCTAACAAAGTTTGCAGATGACTGCAAACTAGGAGCCATAATCAAGACTCCTAACGATGTAGACAAACTACAAAAGGGCCTCACTGAGACAGATACCTGATGTCAATGCCATGGCCTGAAGCTCAATGCCAAAAAGTGTGTTGTCATCCCCTTTGGTAAAAACTCTGTACCCATGAACTACCACATAGCTGGTAGTCTACTTAATGCCGAAAATGTGATAAGAGACCTTGGTACACAGGTGGACAGTAGTCTCTCCTTTGATAATCACATCACCACAGTGGTCAGGAAATCCTTCTACGTGGCTCATCTCATTACAAAAGGATTCTTATCCAGAAAAAAAGAGGTCATTGTTCCCTTCTACTCATCACTCATTAGACCCATTATAGAGTACAATGCCCCTTTTGGTATGTACCTCACAAGACATCTACAACAACTGGAAAGGCCACAGAAATACCTCACAAAGAGAAGTACTGGCCTCAAACAGATGCCCTATGCAGACCGTCTCAAAAAATACAGCTTTACTCCATTGCATATCGCCTACTCAGGGGCGATCTCTGCCTAACATACAAAGCTATGTCAAACCCAAAGCTTTTGGACATGCTCCACTTAAAGAAATCCCAATTCCTCCGAGCTACACGCTCTAGGGACCTAAACCTTGTCACCACAATAAACAGAATATGCTGGCGGGATAAATTCCTGTCCCAGAGACTTCCCGTACTCTGGAACAGACTACCTATGTCAAACAGAGATCCTCATTAGCACTCTTCAAGAAAAATCTTGATGATTGGATGGGAAATAGGAAATTCACCCCAGGGATCACTTCTGTGGCTCTGCTTGACAGGGGCACAGGAAAATAATTTTTTTGGTGGCGAAAGCCAGGGTACATCTTTTGGCTAGGCTTATATAGACCCTAGGGCCAATAGCCTAGCACCTACCTATGAACCTATGAACCTATAATATGTAAGTTTGGTCCACTTTCATGGCTCCGATTTTATGTTTGAAAAAATGTAAACAGTTTTTTGGTTTACATTTCTTCATGCTTACGCTACGCCCGCACCATTTCATGAGTCGCTATATACCTTCATTTGCATGCTACACTGCTGCGCATGGGGATAATTAGCATACATGCACCGGGAACTGCACAGCTCTGGCGTACGCTGGTAGTGCACGTGGAAACAGCTCGTACCTTAATAGTTTGGTGGCCATATTTGGCGTTAGATCGCCGCCGCTACTCCTGCACCTGGTGCAAGCTTCATGAATCCCGGGGATTATATGACAATGATTTAACAGTTAGAGAAATTTTAGCCCATTTATAGAAAAAGTAAAGATAAATTAGTATAATACAAACAGGAATTGCAATATGAAGTGAAATAAAAGTAGACTTAAGGCATATTTAGAGAGAAAGCCAGGGGAGAGAAATTGATAGAAGTAAGGAAATGAGTCAAGAAGAGATAATAAGGAGATGTGAGGTATGAATAAGTATTTGTACACATTTAGGGATAAAGTT
Source organism: Protopterus annectens (assembly GCF_019279795.1). Taxonomy (NCBI): domain Eukaryota; kingdom Metazoa; phylum Chordata; order Ceratodontiformes; family Protopteridae; genus Protopterus; species Protopterus annectens. The sequence continues at coordinate 1,533,763,441 of NC_056728.1, read as the reverse complement.
TAAATTGGTGTTGAGCAAGAAAAGAGCCAGAACAAATCTAGCTTTTGGCTAGGAAGTTTTTCAGAATAATTTTAAATGATGAGAGAGAGGGAGGGTATTGACCTGATGGATAGAGGTAAGGAGTTCCTGGCCTTAGCAACATGGTACCAGTACAGGCAATGTCCAACACATTTGATAGGTTTGTGGATAGACAGGAGTTTTTGGTCATCAGATCATAATGATCAACTAGGAACATAGTTTTATAGAATGTTCTTTAATGACAGATGAAGAAATGGATTCTGGATAATTGTATCGGAGGTAAGAAGTTGTGTGTATATTTTAGTTGACGAGATAGTTCTAATCAATTTATTATTTTTAGTGGTATACAGTGGTGGGTTCTGAAAGTGATATTTGCTGCAAATTTAGCACCTTTGTTATACCATTGTTCTAGTTTTGAATTTTATGATGTTTGAAGGTTAGTAAGGATGGGAGCACAATAAAGTAATGTGGGGAGGAGATAAGTAGTGGCAAGTATAGCTTTTGCTGTGTTGGTGAGAAAGTTGTGGGCTTTATAAAGCATCCCAAGTTTTTGATGAGTTTTTCTTATGCAATTTTGCATATGCAGGTTGAAGTTAAGATTATCATCTTCTAGTCATCCATACATAATCTTTACTGAAAAAGCTCACCCATACTCTGCCACAAGTTGCTGTGAGGGAAAGGATATTTTACCTTTGCTTTCTTGTATTTCATATTACTTTATTACCTTTTTCTATTTTGTATATTGTGATCTTTAGACTGTTTTTTACTTGTGCTTAATTGCATATTAAAACTAGGAAAGACAGCACAAATGTCTCTCTTGTAGCTCTCCGCTTAGACAGCTACAGTTTAAATTACCCCTCTTTCATCTTTAATTGCTTAATGCACACTGCAGTGCTTAGGATATTAACCCATTTTTCCATCTTGTCATTAAAATCTGCAGCATCTGTTGCAAGACAACCAATTATAGGACAGCCTACATTCTGCCTTTCAGTAGTCATCTTGGGATTAGTGCTTCTATTTTCTCCTGGTGAGTGAAGGAGCACAGGGACATTATTTCCTGGAGACTGCTGATCACCAGAAAGCCTAATGACTGCTTTATAGGTGACAGCTTGGAATCTGTGATTATACTCTAATCCTGGTGAGAGGAGGAGCAGAGTGCATTGATTCATGACTGTTTCTGGTTGGAGAGTGAGTGTCTGTGCTTGACATTCCTGATTGGTCTGGCTGGTATTCAAGACATCTGCCAGGAAAAGGCTACAACAAGCCTACAGACATTTACATCATCTGGGACAAGGCTGTGGATCAACAAACAGGATGTTGCCTGCTTCTCATCTTGGGATTGATACTACTGTCTTGCTTCTTGCAAGAGAAGAGGCAAAGGAGCATTGAATCCCAGCAGAGTGAAGCTGTGGTGAGACCAGCATTAGTAATAGCCAGGCAGTAGCCATTCATGCGGCTCCACACTTTTCATCATTCTTGACAAGCTAATTATTTCTTTTTAGTAAGTACTGCTTGATTTCTTTCTAACTTCAGAATATCTGCCAAAATACTTCATCCTTCAATTTTCATGGTGTACTTATTAGTTTCCCCTCAAGTGCTGGCAGTGCCCTGAATAGACACAGACACCTTGAGTGAAATGTTTCTTGTAAAAGCAGAATTTAAATTTCAGCAATACCTAGTTGCACACAGGGCAACTAGTTTGCAGTGACAAGCACTGTCCCCAGAGTTGCAAACCAAACATCCCGACAATGCATTATATTCTCACGCCAACTGTATAATCAATAAAAAGTGTCAGTTCCCATGGATATGAACTTTTCCACTATGTCCGTTATCTTGATGGACATGGGAATCCTGAGGCAATTTATAAATTGCATAAAATTTACTGAGAAAACTTAATTCTCCAACAAAGTAATATGGTGTGTGAGAGATATATTTACATGATGTCACTGGAGGCTATGCTCTCACATAAAAATACTCCTATTGTCAATAAGGTTGCCATTAGTACACACTCTGCACCCATCAGACATAGTTCAGAGCAGACATATAAACCCACATATGCTGAGGCACTTAAATGTAACCTTTCAAAACCCCAAAGACCTCATGGATCAAATTCATAAAACAAATACCCTCAGCAGCCCTGAATGAACTCTTTCAAAACAACATCCAAATCAACACATACAGCCACATCTCATGGAGCCTCTACTTCTAAATCCATAAGGCAAGTCACCACATAATCTAACATTCTGGTCATTGGAGACTCCATCATGAGACACACTGATGTCCCTCTCATCAGGATGAGTAAGGAGAAAGTCAAGGTCAGTTGTTTATCAGGGGCTACGATTTGCCACATTACGCATGCACTCAGGTCATTGGACCACAAGTAACAGTATGACTCAGTTATAGTCCATATGGGTGTAAATAACTTGAGACATACCACCCTAGAATATATAAAGAGAGACATCACGGAGCTCTTCAAATATTGTGTCCCAGGCTGGTATGAGCCTAGCACTGAGCAGCATTTTACTTTCTCCAAGTATGAAGCCACAATATGAACAAAAGATAAATAACTTTAATAATTGGCTTAGTTTCTGGTGTCATCCGAAGGGAGTGCAATATCTGTCAGCATGTAGGGAGATGATCAACAGACCATGCTGCTTTGCCAAAGATGGTCTGAACCTCCCCTCTCTAGGATTTCAAATATTAGCTAAAATATTGTCTTCTCCCATAGTGCATTTTTAGACAATGCCAAGCTAAAAGTACTTCTGACATAACAAATCAAAACCAAGAAAATTGAAAGGTATTAATGCTCACTACTACCAGGAGTCTAAACAAAAAAACTCCACTCCCTAAAAGTTCTCTTCACCCTACAGAATGTTGACATCTATGTAGTCACCGAGACATGGTTTAAAGCCACGGAGAGCACACCGACAGTGCAAGGTTATAATGCCTTCCACACATTTAAACCTGCTACTACAAAGACAGGGACTAAAGGTGGAGGTGTTTCTATTTATTTCAAAAATAAATATACTTAAAGCTGGTCAGACAGGATGATGAACTTGAGCTTCTCCATGTTCAAATCACGATAGGCAAAATCACTTCCTTGCAAGCTATAGGTCCTCTTCTATGACCCAAGAAAACCTATACCATGTATTTAAACATATTAGAAACACTCTTCATCCAACCCAATACCATATTCATGGACATCTTTAATTACCCCACTATTAACTGGGAATCCTATATGACACCAAATGTGCAGGCACAGGGATTCCTAGATTTTGTAAACACAAACTCTCTGGACCAGATTGTTAATACACCAACCAGGGGTACAACCATACTGGATCTGGTCCTCACTAATATGGGAGAGTTCTGTACACCCCCTAGTGTAATGTCTTCCCTAGTAAGATCAGACCACAAAATGCTCTCCTTTGAAGTAAAAGTAAAACCTGGACTCCCAGCTATCCATGTAATATTCAGGAAATACTCTTAAGCTAACTTCCTGCTATTAAGTGATAACCTGGCAAAATTTCAAGACCCCACAAACCCTGAGATTACTGCTGCCTATGCTGAGCTGTTCATAGAAACCTTATACAAGCATGTTAGTAGCTGCATAAAAACAACTGTCTCCACCAGGAAGAAGTACAGAAGTAACTCATAAAACAAGCCACCCTGATGGAATCATGAAATCAATATAATGTATAACAGAACAAAAAAAATCATATAAAAAATTAGGAGGTGCAGCATGCAGCAGGATAAAAGCACTCTCATCAAACTAAACAAACAACTCAGAGGACAAATAAAGTCTACCAAGCCAAATATGAGGTAAATATGGCCTCTCAGGCCAAAGACAACCACAAGGCATTCTTTAGCTATGTCCACAACCTCAAAAGCAATACACAATTTTGTGCAGAGCTCATTATAAATGGAACCACCTATACTGAGCCAGAAGATGTAGCAAACCTACTGGCTGACAAGTTCAGCTCCAACTTTCCCCTTCTTTCCCCCTCAACCTTCTCTTAAGAATTGCCATCAAATATAACTGTCCCTGCTATAACTAGGGAATGGGTCCTTAATGCTCGTATTGTCCTGTCTCTGCTGTAACTCAGCCAATGTCCCCCCTGCCTATTACTACTTTAAGACATGGCCCCTTAGATGTCCACAGTCTCCACCAGGGATCTAATGCAAGAATTGTGCAAGTGTATGCACTCTACATTGGGACAGGCAGGAATACTTTCTGTGCCTCAGACATATGAACTGTTAACTGAAGCCAGGTCACCTAGGTCATAGTTTGGGCTTTATTCCAGTATGCCACAGTACAGCTAGCACCAAAACCTTGGAATATTAGTTGGTGACACTTGGCAGAGGGGACAGAAAGATAATTCAACTCCAATTTAAAACAGCACCCTGAGCAGCAGCAGCATCAAAAAGTTGGCTGCAATGGAGCACCGTAGCTGTTGCTAGGCTGAGGGTGCAGGCAATAAATCTGACTCTAATTCAAAACAGCAGCCTGAGCAGCATCAGCAGAAAGTCAGCTGTAGTGGGGTACCATTAACTCTTGCTTGGTTGTGGATAGATAGAGAATTTGGTCTGAGACAGTGTTATCTGAATACGATTGATAAGTGCCAGCAAATACAACAGCTCTGTCAGGCCCAGATGCTGGATGACTTAGTGAAATGGGGTCATAAGACTTTTAGATGGCCTCAAAAGAGGTTCAGACAAATCATGTGTTAACTCTGGAACAGGAAGCAAGATATTGTCCAGGCTTTTCTTAGCATGTAAAGGGCAATGGTGCTTTTGATTGGGAACATTGCTGAAAGGTAGGAATAAAACATTAAGGAAGTACTAAATCCACTGGACATACCCTTCTCTAAGGAGGTAATGTCAGAATGAGTTACTGGAAGTGGATGTATTAGGGTACCTAAGGTCACTGCATTGATTAAACAATTCTATTGTGGTAAGGATTGAGAATTTCACTGGACATTGTTAGGAAATAATTTTAATGCAACTTGTAAATGTTACACTAAAGGGTGGCTAGTAGCTTTGGATTGGAAAACTTTAGTAGTCAACCCATTTTCAAAAAGTGGAAGAGGATGGTGCAATGTACTTAAACAAAACCATACTGTCCAACATCCATGAAAATTATACCCTAGGGTGCAGAAAAAAAGACTTCATCCAATAGCTGAGCTTTGTACAATATAACATCAATGCAAATCCCACCCTGTCCTTGGAAGACTTGTTTGTCTCTTTGTCCTTACATGAATTTTTGGAAAGGTTATTGAAGTTTGTGGTTCTCTGTACATGTGCCTCATAAACATGGAGAGTCAAATGAACATGTATGCTAGGACATTTTGTGGGAAGCGCTACAAAAGTAATGAGTCTCAGGGCTATGACATGAAAAGTGACAGTACTGTTCACATTCTAACCATTATGTCAAATTAATTTAAGTATGGCATAGGACTTCCCAGTGGGTATGTCTTGTCTCCCCTTCAGTTTGTGAATTTTATTGACAGGTTGCTAAGGTACAAACAGGTTTTGCAAAGTATTCAGTTTGGAAATATGATGGCTATATCTTTTTCATTTGCAGATGATTTGTGCTATTAGGCATGATTGACTATAATGTCCAGCATGAACTTAAGTCATTCAGTGCTGATTTTCAAGTAGCTGGGATGTAAGTCAAGGCCTACAAATTAGGTCATGGCTCACTGCTAAAAATGAATGGAGGGGAGATCAGCTACCTTGGGGTAAATGAATTTTAAGTATCTTGGGGTTATAACTGAATGTAGAGGGATTTGTGGGACTAACAAAATAATAGGTGAAGCAGCAGTGCTACAGCCATTTTTCTTGGCTCTGGTACTAAATCGAGGGACATGTTCTATACACTAGGGCCAACCAAGTCAATAAGTAAGGAAAGAAAGAAATAAACAAATGCAATTCATCAGAGAGTACAAGTACTAAATTTATTGGCCCGTCATCACTTTACTCAGAATTAAACTTCACCAGAGCACTTATTTATTTATTTGGTTTGCTTGTTTAATAGTTGGTGAAACTGAGCTGACTAAGGACATCATTTTGTAGATTTGATCTACGGTACTTTTGGATAAAGTGCTAAATATACATTCACACACACAAGCTCACACACACACACACACACACACACACACACACATATATATATATATATATATATATATATATATATATATATATATATATATATATATCTACATATATATATATATATATATATATATATATATATATATATATATATATATATATTTATAGGGTCCCTATTAGATCAATGAAAAATCAAAATGTTGAATGGTTTAAACACCAAAAATGCCATTCTTCGTAATTGCTATTGTGAGATCACGATACAGAGAAGATCGGAAAATTTGCCCTTTCCTCACTGTAGTGCGATCTCAGAGTTGGAATATATATTTAGGGGGGGTAATAGCAATTTCGATTACCTGCATTTTCACTCATGTGAGCGTTTGAGATTTTGAAGTTCTGTCTATATAATATAGATAGACCCTATATATATATATATATATATATATATATATATATATATATATATATATATATATATATATATATATATATATATATATATATATATATATATATATATATATATATATATACACACACACACACACATATCATATGCATATATATACTTAGACAATTCTAGAAGATGAGCAATTGTTTTATTTTCTAGATGTTGGCAGCAAGTTCCTTAAGTAGAAAACAGGTTGACTAGTGATTCTCTATAAAATCAGGAACTATAAACATTTGTATAACCAGATAACTAAAGGCATTCTACTCTGATATAGTTAAATTGATAGCAAAAAATGTTGTTAATATTTATCAAAATGATGTTTCCAAGCAAATTAATATTATTCATCTTTATCAAAATGATGTCTCCAGCTTCTTCTCAAATATTGTCTTTTCATGACCAGGCACATGTAATCATACTTTGGAGGATTAACATAACTTTCCAGTCCTTTCAATGCAGATTGCACATAATAAAGCATTTGGGAAAATGGTCCTTAACTCATTATGTCTGAGTGATGCTTCCAGGTGCATCTGCATTTAACTCTTACTGATGCCTCTAGGCATCAAATATTGCTTGCTCATATTTGCATCAATAATTCAAAGACCATGCTATGAACAAGGTTTTAAAATATTTCATCTTAAAGTTTACACAATATCAAACACAATTGAATTAATATTTGACCTCTGTCTTGTGCAGGTAATGATATATTAGCTGTTTATATGATATTAATTTATACAGATATAATTTTCAAAATTTTCTAAATATTTCAACAACCAAGTAACACAGACAGAACTCCTTAGCCTCATATGAAAGTTCTCAGGTAGATGAATAAAATTCTGCTCACAGTATGTGTGTAAGTTGAGAAGTTGCTGAGAAATTGTAAGTTGTTTACAACATATTACAAATGTAATCATTATGTTTACTGTGACATAAAATTTGGTTTAAAATCTAGAACCTAAAGAATACTATCACTATAAAAATTGTTTGTGCTGAAGAGTTTGCCATTTATACTTTTTTCATATCCCATATGGTTCCAGAGATATGAACATTTGTTTGAAATGTGAGGACATAATTTGATTCTGTCAAAAGGCTTGGGCTCCGTCCATCGGAAGCTACAGTGCAAATCTCCAGCGCTCCATTGGGGAGAATGAGTTAATGATGTCAATATGAACCGCATCTTTTCCTGATGCACCACCTCTTGTGCTGTAGAAAGTGCAGAATGCCTAATATTTCCCACTTATCTTGTGTGTAACTCTAGCTTGAGATTTCAGGTTGAATAACATATATTAACAGTACAACTGCATGCATTACAGTCACTGCTAACAAAAAGGCTAATCAGTGTATTACAATGAAAGTACTGCAGTGGTGGTGCTGCGGTAGCATTGTCGCCTCACAGACGTTGCCCGTTCGATTCTCAGTTAGAGCGTCTTCTGTGTGGTGACATGCATGAATGGGCATTCATTCGTTGAAGGTTGTGCGTTAGGCCCGGCAAGCCAGCACGTAAAACTCTACTGCCAATCATTAGTGGATTGGAGTTCCTCTGTGGCGACCCCTAACTGGGAAAAGCCGAAAGACACAAACAAAGTGTATTACAATGAAAAGTACATAGAAAGGACTGCACTGCAGTGACGGGCAGGAGGCAATATCCAGATGTTCATACTACTGATGAAAGCTATGTGCTGAAACCGGTCTAGTTCCAATAAATATTTCTTCATACATCCTAGGTGCTGGCTTCTTTATTTGGTAATATCCAGATTAAACAGTGATGGCATGTAACACTATCTGATTACAATGTAACACTGTCTGATTACATTGTACCTGCATTACATGTGATGCTATACTATATTTAGTAGTTCCAGTACAGAAATAGTCTTAAGGACATCAAAGAAAGCTTAAGCATAATGCATGAGCTTTTCTTTTCCTTGTTTTAAAGCAAGCTACTAAAGCTGCATATTTAGGGGGAGACTTATCCATAAGAGATTGGTGACATATTGAGTTAATTGTAGGATATTGCCTGATTGACATCTGATTAACTGTAGCAATCCAACCAAACTTATACAGCTGTATGTTTTGTCTCAAATCATTACAACATCGACTAGATATAACAAAGTGAATAAAAGAGAATGTATCATAGCCTGGATCTTTACCTCTACTCCAGAAATATTGTCTCCTCAGAAACTTTCTCTCTGATGCCCTTAATGGTCACTTAGCCAAATTTATAGTGAGACATTAATCCCATATCCAAAGGCAACATCATTACATCAAGGTCTGAAACCAAACTACATTCGAAAACAACACGTTTTCTAATACTTTAAACATTTTAACTGTAATGGTCTCAGTTCCTTACCTCTTAAGAAAACAGTCACCAAATTTATTAACTTATTTATACTCTTAATTCTCAAGCTACCATTAGAAACAAAAGGAATAAATATCAACTCCACCGTGATTAAATTGAAAAAAAAATGCTTATGAAGGAACGAGACAAAGCTTGGAAAGAATGGACTACAACCAGATATGAAATAAAACTGCAGTGCTGTAGACAGCTTAGAAACCTAACCATACAACAAATATGACAGAATAGAAAGAAGCATTATTTATTGCTATAAGAAATCCACAAACAATCCTAAGTCATTTTGGACATCTATAAGAGAACTAATCCATCTAAGGCAAGCCTGACCCACTCATTACTAACAAAACCGGAGATCTAGCTGCTTTATTTAACCAACAATTAATGCAGTCAGCAACCACCCTATTAAATATCAACAGCTACTGTTATATATAAATGTATCCTCACACAAACTCCTCCATTGACTTCTTAACCATCCAGCCTGTCCCTTCTAGTACTGTAAAAACTCTTACAAAAATTGAAACCCACCACTTCAGATCCAGATAATTTCCCCTCGAAATGCATAAAAATAGCAGCATATGCTATAACCTACCTAATCTCTATTCTGGTTAATAGATCCATTCAAGCAAACCAAGTACCAACATTCTGGAAAAAAACAGGCATTATTCCCATACACAAAAGAAGGAAATCTAGAGTAATCTCTAAATACAGACCAATCACCATCCTATCACCCCTGTCCAAAATCCTCAAACCATGTATCCACTATCAAATTCTCAAGCATCTTACTGAAAATCATTTGCTTTTTCCAACTCACCATGGCTTTCAACCTCATCACAGTACAATCACTGCCTTGTGAAGCTTTGCCAGTATCATTAATCTCCAAGGAAGTTCAGGTAAACTCATCTCAGCACTTTTCCTAGAGCGTTCCTAAATGTTTGATACTGTTTCATACCAAAATGCCTGGCTTACAAGGCATCTGCAAACCCCAGACATATGACTCTCCTACATATTCATAAGTCAAAGAGCACCAGAAATGCAAGGTCAAGAGATCTAAATTTTGTCTGTGACTTAAACAGGAGATGCTGGAGAGACAGATATATGTCTCAGAGACTGTCCTTCCTATGGAACAAGCTTCCCAGTTTAAGAACAACCTAGACCAGTGAATGGGGAATAGGAAATTTACACCAGGCCTGGCATCAGTGAACCTTATGGATAGAGATAGCTTATAAATGCCTGGCTCTCAATGTGCTATTCAGATACAGAAAATCATTATTCTTTCTGGAAACCATGACTAGTCTTATAACGCCCCCACCATGGTTGTTAGCTTAGTAACAATCTATGAATCTATAAAATGTGCTGCGCAAACTTTCCACATGCAGCGTTACTAACCCCTCCATATAGTGGTTTCATCGTTGGATTCCCTTCAGAAAGTCAGACTTCATATCATTGAGATCATATGATTGACTTTCCAAAATGTAGAAACTTTTGTATGGAGATTGTGGTACAGTGGGGATTGGGAAATTTACCCTTTTCTCCACTGTAGTGTGATGCTGGAGTTGGTAAATATAATATGCAGGGAGTGTGTGGGGTGCCGGGGGTGAGGGGGCTTGCCCCCAGCAAAAATGTAGATTTTTGTTGTTTTGTATCATTTGACTTTTCAGAAAGTCAGTCATATTGTTTCAACTATATGAAGCTGAACTTTCTGAAGAGTCAGTCTTCTGACATAGATCTCATAGTTATCTATCCAAGAATCAGGTAAATAGAAACCCACCTTTTCAGTTAAATAGAAACCCACTTTTTCAGTTAAATAGAAACCAATCTTTATAGTTAAATAGAAACCCACCCTTTCTTCCTTTTGCCCATAGCCATATGCATCCCACAAGGATCAGTACTTGTTTCTCTTTTCTTCATTATCTTCAATAATAACCTCCATACATCCATAAAAAACATGCTACCGTTTTTTAAAATGCAGGTGACTCTACTCTTCTTTGTGCAGTCAATTACTTAAGTGACCTCTGGCAACAAACCCAAGAGTCCTTCTTAGCAATAGAAACCTGGCTTCAAAATTCTCAACTTCTTTTAAATCAAAAAAAAAAAAAAAAAGGAAAAAAAAGCAAACTTTTATTGTTCACTCTTAAACACCTTGCATATCAAAAACTTTGTTCAGCATAATTTCAGCCAATAATATCACAAAGCAAAAAATACCCACAACAAGGCACATGTCATAATTATTGACAATCAGCTTAAATTTGACCATTGTATATAAGATGTAATCAAAGCATTTCATCAAAATTAAGCAAAATGTATAGGGCTAAGTAGTTCTTCACTGACACATATAGGAAAACTTTTGCCACAATTTAGTTACCTCCCTCACTCCTCTATGCCTCCTCAGTCATAATCAACTGACAAACCACCCATCTGAACAAACTGTAGCAGCATTCATTAAAGTAGCTACATTTGTAGTAAACCACTCTTATCAAACCCACCACTGTATGTCCATTAAAAAGAACTAAACTGCCTTAAGCTCCTTTATCACCTCAGCTTTACACAATTAATCAAAGCATACAGTCTCATCTACAAATCTGAAAATTGACCAATTTAAAAAAATAATTAATTGTTAAACAACTAATCATTCCCTTTGCTCACAAGGTAAGCTCCAGTTCAACATAATCAAAGTGTAAGAATCCTACGGAAGACTAGTTATATTCTACCTAGGTTACCATCTCTTGAATTTCATTCCTACAGCTATGACAAATCTAACACCTACAAAACCTTTAACAGAAGCTAACATTGTATCTGTCAGACTTCTGGTGTTGCTGCTGCTCCCCTCCAGACTAATTTGACATCATCTGTACGTGAGCCATCATGGTATTACTCTAGAACTTAAACCATTTGTTTCAAACACTGGCCTACTCATTCTCTCGCTTTCCCTGTCTCTCTAACTCTCTCTCTTCATCACCCCATCCCTATTTCTCTACTACTTCCTTAGTCATAATATATGCCAGGAGCAACTCCTAGTTTACAATTCACTTTAACCATTTCACTCACCACATTATTATCCCTAAGCACTGCTATTTCTATATCCTCACTCTCCTGTCACTTCCCTCCTCCGCCAACCCTCCCATTCCCACTAAACCTACCACCCTCCTTCTCTACCCCTCCAGTACTTACCCTTTCTGATCCACTCTCCCATCTAACATTAGTCACCATTAACTTACTGCATCTCCTTCAGATGGGTCAAATATTATACCTGTGCCTTAGCACCGTCTACTCTCCCAATGTCTTTTTAACTAAATTATCCAAACTCTGTTTATTACATTCTTAACCATGTCTAAATTAAACCTTAAACAATATGTTCCTATTTCTACATGAAATGTATTTGACTATGACAAACTGTATCTCTGATTTACTTACATTATTTTTTTCACACAAAGCAAAGTAGTACTCTAACAATATAAATTGCTTTTATTTTTACATGATATATACTTTATTTGATAATATGTATTCTGACATACTTGTATTACTTTTTCACATGAAATGACTTTGTGCTTGTATTGTTTAATTGCTGAGGCTTTTCTCCCTGGGCCTCTGCTGAAAATGGGCATTTTCCTGCACAGTCAGAACTTCCCGGCAAAGAAAAGCAAAATAAACAAACAAACAAGCAAACAAATAAACAAATAAATATTTATTTTATAGTTCATGTTCATGGTTTAGGTCTGATCTTTTGTCTTTGGCTGCTTAAAGTTTGCATATACACCCCATGTGCCTATATGAGACTTTTTTTTCATATAGTGTGATTTCCTCTTATCTTTCAACAATATACTGGTTGATTTGATATAGTAAATATCCATGCATGAAAACCATCTGAGGATGGCCAGTTTACTTACTGGACTAATAAACAAAAATTAAAGAAGAGAATAAACAAAGGATTAAAATTAGTAGCTTAGTGCTCGACATATCCTCAGCCTGCATTGAACATCTATTTAGGTAGCTATGACCTGAGCAACTGGGCAGTTATTTTTGATTCCTTTAGCTGATATAAGGATTTTACTTGGTGCTGCGGTAGCATTGTCACCTCACAGTAAGACGTTGTCCGGTTCGATTCTCAGCTAGAGCATCTTCTGCATGGAGACATGCGTGAATGGGCGTACCTTCATTGAAGGTTGTGCATCAGGGCTGGTAACTCGGCATGTAAAAATCAACTACCAATCATTAGCGGACCGGAGTTCTGCTGTGGCGACCCTTACCGGGAAAAGCCGAAAGACACAACAGCAACTTGTATTGGGTCTAGAGGCCTTGTAAAATGTAAGTGTAGTATAGAACTGGCCATTCTGATGTCTACATGAGAGTGAAAATTGAGATATGTTATCAGAATATCTCACAGGTCAGCATACATTAGAGATAATATTAAAAGGCACTTTAGGATAAACTGAATATTTTACTGGTATCAGTTTTTATTAGAAAGTCTTTTGCAGGACTTCCCTCTTTCAAAACTGTATAATATGTTGGAAAATGATAGCCATTGTGTTTTCAGAGTACTTATTTGACCACTGTTTCTTTTGTATAAATGTTAGCACTCGTAGCATAACAGATAAGAAATAATTGCTTCTTACAGATAAGATGTGATTCTTACCTTGTGGAAAGCTCTGCACTGGCCATCTGCAAGCCTGCACTGATTACCTCCTACTGTTTTGGGAGCTGTGAAATGCAAAGACAGTAGCATGTACAATTTCTTCCAGCCTATTATTAAGTAATTTGTGTTAAGGAATGTGTCTTCCCATCATAGATTTATTATCCATGCAATTTTGTATTTGTTTAGACAAGCTATACCTCTGTCTAGTATTTCATTTTCCATTTGTTCATTTCTTATTGATATAGGACACTGCATGCAGACCTCTATGACTAAGGTCAGTTACAGCACACAATTTGTTTGCATACCTGCTGCATGTACTATCCGTGTGTATTATTTTGTAGTGTGTATCATTATGTTTCTCCTTCATTTACACACTGCATTGTTTTGGTGAAGTAATAGCCATGGAATGTACTAGTTTGTTCAGTGCCATTAAATTACTGCATTTAGTGATCCGAAAATCTATACATATGTTATGTTATGATCAAAGGCTTATAATAATGCTATCATTATAAGATCACAGCTAAGAAGCATAAAGAAATGCTTAGGTACTGTATATAGTAGAGAAATGACTGTAATAAGATTTGTTTGTTCTGAGTTTTGATCTATGCCGCACAATGCCCATGTCACTTAACTTCTTTTCTCCTTCTCCTCTGTGTCTTTCAGTGTAATGCAATTTTTTTTTTCTGTTAGTCTTAAATGCCATTCTTTCTGTTAAAAGAAAGCCTTAATGCTATTCCACTGTCATCAAGCATACACGTACATTGCAGCAAGGACATTATACTGTACCATTGTGATGTCAAACAAGATGGCTGCATTATTAACATAAGGCTGTTAGGATTCTATCACACTGCAAGACAAACTTCTTCTTCTTCTGTCAGCTTTTCCCGGTTAGGGGTCGCCACAGCGGAACTCCGAAGCTCTTCACTCCACAGGGTATCAAAAGAAGATGAGGGTATCAAACGAAGATGGAAAAAATACTTCCAGGCAGCTTCTGAATGAAGTTGTACTGCCCAGAGAGTCTGTGATGAAAAAAGAAGAGGACCCCACCCTAGAAAAGTAACAACAGCAATAAGGAGAATGAAGTCAGGGAAAGCAGCAGGCTCAGATGAGGTCACAGCAGACATAACCAAGATGATGGGTGAGTTAGGGGAGAAATGACTCCTGATGCATAGCAGTTTGGAGAGAAAGAAGTATCCCAGATGATGGGAGAACAAGCATACTAATGCCAGTGCAAAAGAATAAGGGACATTCACAGCTGTGGGTAGCAATGAAGTATCAAACTCCTGTCATACTGCATGAAGGTTTTGGAGATGATGATTGTTAACTGAGCATTTTCTCTCTCTATCTTTACCTTATGCTTTCTCTTCTGCTACTCAGTTTCATAGGTAAATAGTTAGGGTCTATATTATATCATCAAACGCTTAAAAAAGTGAACGCTGATTGATCGACCTGATTTAAGTGAAAGCTTACAATCTCGAACTGACAGATCAGTGATTTTTTTCCCAGGGAAAAGAATCACTGATCCAAAACACATGCACACAACACAAGCACACCAAACAAACAGAAATCCACACACATACACCTAAAATCTGATACCTAACCCTACATTAAACTATACACCACTAACTACCCACTTACCTTAACCCAAACCCTAACCCTAAGGTCCGTCACTATCGCACACTCACCTCACCCGCTCCCTAACCCTAATTCACTTAAATCCGCCCTAACCCTCATGTCCATTCAATCGCACACACACCTAACCTGAGCCCTAACCCTAACTCACCTAAATCACCCTAACACTCACATCCACACAATCACACACTTACCTGAATCCGACCGGTAACTTTCCACCATAACACTGAAAATACCAAAGCAACAGAAACGGACAACCGAATTCTTTCCCTAGGAAAAAATTCGAGTTTCTGCTGCTTCGATATTTTGCAGTTTCGTGAAAATAAGTTTGATCAATTAGCGTTTGCTTTTTTAAGTATTCGAGGATATAATATAGACCTTATAGTTAGGTACTGGGCTATTGGCCCTAGGGCCTATATAAGCCTAGCCAAACGGTATCTAACTTTAGTCCATTCAGTTCTGCTTCCCATACAGTCCTGTACTCCATTTATTATCAGAAAACTGTAATAGATTAAGGAAAATTCCATTTTAGGTTTACATTCTTTTGTACAGCTTTTTTCCTTAAAAACTGTACAAAAGTACCTCAGTTTGATGGAAATGGATAGCCCTTGTACTTTCAAAGCATTTGATAGATGACTGTTACATTTAAATAAATGTTAGCACTGATAACATAGCAGTTAAGAAGTAAGTGATTCTAAAATTATGGGAGGCTCTGTGCTGGCCATCACCTGTGAAGCTTCCATGCATGCACTGACTACTTCCTACTGTCTTGGGAGCTCACCGCATCATTCCCCTCCCTTTCCCAATTCTCTAGGCACACCACATATCATCACTTTTATAATTGCCACTCTCCATCCATCTCTTCATATTAACCAGTCCTTCCTTAAAGATATAACTTCTACAGACCTTACTTGCACAAACCTCATTCTCCAATTAACTTGTTAAAAAGAATTCTCATTTACTTTCTACACACTCCTATTACTAAACTCAGTCCAAATGCTTACATTTCTCTGTTACTTCTTCAGTATGCATATGTAATACAAGTGCTGACTGGCTACCATTAAAATGACACTAATTACAAAACTACTGTACATTTCTTTTAATCTACCTTTCACCTACCATTAACTCAGCATCACAAATCAACTGTCAGATATATTCTCTGCAATAGTCAGCAGTCAAAAATCTGTACTTCACCAAAACTATTACAACGCCCTATTTCACACTACTTTTCCTTCTTGACATCTTTAAATTTACCCTTGTCACTTACCTCAGTTCAATCACCCTCACTACACTATACTCTCTTCTTTTGCCCCACAATAAAGCTTTACAAAAACAGTTTCTGATATCCTTGTAACTTTCTCACTCCTTCTCCCATCCATCCAGCAAATGTATAACTACCATCCACTCCACTCTATGTTCTCTACAATTCCACAATAACTACTACATCCTCCATCACATCCCAAAAACTCTCCAACAAAGTCTGCCTCTGACCACACATAACATACACTGAATCATATTTTGCCTGCAAATAACATTAAAACTCCACCAAAAAGCTGTCTACATGTACCCCCGATAATTCTACTTCTTTTTTCTACAAGATAATCCAGCCCTGGTCCTGCTCTCCTCAACTTCTTCCAAATAAATGCACAAAGCCTGCAAAGCAAAATATATAATGTTACAAATAACAGATAGATAGATAGATAGATAGATAGATAGATAGATAGATAGATAGATAGATAGATAGATAGATAGATAAAATAATGTCTTCATGACACAGCATATCCATGACCTGTTATCAGTTGGAGAATCTGGGATTAAAACTGGGCAAATTTCCCCTAGTAGTATAAATACCATCTTGGGTCTCCACTGAAAAGAGGTCACTAGCCTACTAAGACTAACCCAGACAACAGAGATTAACAAAAGTAAATTAAATAGAAAGTAAAAGAAAAAGAAGACAACCCCATATTCACAACTTTTTCTTCTTATACAGCTGCTACTTAGATGTTAGTTCCAGAACCAGGAATGGAAAAACCCTACTACTTTACAAAGTCCACCTAAGTGTTCAAATCAAACCTTGAGCAAGCCTAAATGTCTCTCATCCTGAATGGCTACTTGTCAGGATTCTGAATAAAAACTACACTGCTCTCACCCTTACATTATCCTACATCCCACTCCCTGCTCTGTCAGGAAAATTAAAAACACTATCAGACAATATCATCACCCAGATAAGCACATTAACGATCTCTTACAATTTGGTGACTTTAAGCTCACCAAGCTCAGCTTCATCCATAATTGTATCAGATCCCACAGCAGATACAGTCTAGCACAGTTAGTATAATGACCTACTTACTTATACCTTAGCAACTACTTTACTGAAGTCAGAAACCTCCCCAAGCAATCCATTAGATGGCATAAAACTCAGCTTGATGAAGCACAGTAAATCTTACTAATTAATACCCTTCAACAGCTCTGGAAAGAAGTCAACAGGCTAAAAGGAAGAAACAATCCTTCCTCCAGTTATAGTAATTTATGCACCAACTGATTTTCTCTAATTATTTAGTAACCCTTCCCCCACATTACACTCCACCACTACTCAGTCCATCTATACTCCTGTGTCTCTATTATAGGTTAATAGGTTCATAGGTAGGTACTAGGCTATTGGCCCAAGGGCCCTAAGTAAGCCTAGCCAACAAGGTTCCCTGGCTTACGCCACCCAAAAAAGTTAATTTCCTGTGCTCCTGTCGAGCAGAGCCACAGAAGTGATCCCTGGGGTGTATTTCCTATTTCCCATCCACACATCAAGATTTTTTCTTGAAGAATGCTAATGATGAACTTTGCTTGACATAGATGGGTAGCTTGTTCCAGAGTATAGGAAGTCTGTGGGATAGGAATCTAGCCCTCCAGCATGTCCTGTTTATTGTGATGACAAGGTATAGGTCCCTAGAGCATGTAGCTCAAAGGGATTGGGATTTCTTTAGGTATAGCATGTCCAACAGCTCTAGGTTTAACACAGCTTTATATGTTAGGCACTGATCTCCTCGGAGTAGGTGATATGCTACAGAGTTAAGCTGGAGTTTTTTTGAAACGGTCAGTGCAGGGCATCTGTTTGAGGCCAGTAATCCTCTTTGTGAGATACTTCTGTGGCCTTTCCAGCTGCTGCAGATGTCTTGTGAGGTACATTCCAAATGGAGCATTGTACTCTATAATGGGTCTAATGAGTGCAGAGTAGAGGGGAACAATGACCTCTTTTTTCCTGGATGAAAACCTTTTTCAGATGAGGTCTGCCACATAGAAGGATTTCCTGACTACTGTGGCGATGTGATTATCAAAGAAGAGACTACTGCCCACCTGGGTCCCAAGGTCTCTTATCATACATTCAGCATTAAGTAGACTGCCGCCTATGTTGTAGCTCATGGGTACAGTGTTTTTACCAAAGGGGATGACAATGCACTTTTTGGCATTGAGCTTGAGGCCATGGCTCTGACACCAGGCATCTGTCTCAGTGAGGCCCATCTGTAGGATGTCCACATCATTTCTGGACTTGATTATGGCTCCTAGTTTGCAGTCATCTGTGAACTTCATTAGCCAAAGGTCTTCTGTGTTAGCCTGTACTTCAGAGAAGTAGATACCAAACAGGAGAGGTCCCAGGACTGAACCCTGTGGTACTCCACTTGTCACTGGTTTGAAGTCAGATTTAGAGTCTGCAACTTTTACTGTCAGTGAGCCATTTGGCAACCCATCTTGTGATGTAGGGATTTAAACCTAGTTTAGTGAGTTTAGCTATAATTCCAGAATGGGGGATGGTGTCAAAAGCCTTGGCGAAGTCAAGATAGGCTGTGTGAGCCACTTTAGCCTCATCTACGGCTTTGCTGACTGCCTCAAAGAAGTCAATCAGTTTCAGGAGGCATGATCTGCCTTTCACAAACCTGAACTGGGTGTAGTCCAGAGTTTGGAGGTTACCAATGTCTTTATTTATGAGTTCCATGGTGATACGTTCCATGGCCTTACAGACCAAGCTCGTCAGGCTAATAGGGCAATAGTTCCCGGGATCAGTGGTGGCACCCCTTTGTGGAATGGGATAACTGCTGCTGTGCACCATTCAGTGGTTACAAAGCCTATAACTGCTGCTGTGCACCATTCAGTGGTTACAAAGCTTGACGTGAGGATATGATTGAACATGGTGCTTAGGTGGGGGACCAGTTTGTTCAGAGGTTCATGTAAAACGCAGCCTGTGATGTTGTCCAGTCCCATGGATGCTGTGTTTTTGGCTTTAGAGAGTACAGTTTTATTCCTGCGTAGTTGTGATTACAGGGACTCTGCATTCTTCCTGTATAGATATGGGCCCTTTAAGGGGTGATAAAGGGGGTAAAGTTAGCACTGAACCTATCTGCCAGGATGTTGGCAGTATCAGTTGGCTCTGTAATTTTCATGCCATTGTGCTTTAACTCACAGCACATCTGGGTGTTGCCATTGAGATTCTTGACATAGCTATAGAATGCTTTGTGGCTGCCCCTAGAACCAGTGGCAATTTTGCTTTTGTAGCTAGCTTTGGAGGATCTTATAAAGGATCTCAGCTTCTTACTGAGGCTGACCAGGGAGCTCCTCCACTCATGGGATTTTACTCTCTTTTGCAACAGTTTCTTCCTTCTGTTATAGAGTTTGTTTATGGCAGGGGACCACCAGATTGGCTTCCTTTTTTGGAGGATAGCATCTTGGTTCTGTTTGGGCTAGCACAATCCATGCATTCATGTAATTGCTTATAGAGTGTATTTTTGTAGGATTCAGCAGTCGTTACTGTATTGTCCATCTGCATGGGTGTCGTAAAGTTCAACACTTCTGTCTTAAGAAGCATGAAGTTGGCTCTGCAGAATTTTTTTACCGTGGTTTCCTTAATGGGAGGTGGGGGAAAGATGTGGATATCAAGGGTGATTAGCTTATGGTCGGATCTGACCAACGAGGAGATGACTTCAGGAGTGGAACACCGGTCACTCATGTTGGTAATGACTCGGTCTAGGATATTGTTGCCCCTGGTGGGGGTGTGGATAAGTTGATCCAGGGCATTGGATTTTATGAATTCCAGAAAGTGCTGAGTGAAGGAGTTGGTACATGAGTAGTTTTCCCAGTTAATGGTGGGGTAGTTAAAATTGCCCATTATTAGGGTGTTTGGTTGAACCCTAATATTTTCTAGTATATCAAGAAAAGAGGAGTGGGAATCCTTGGGCATGGTGGGGGATCTGTAGCAAGCTACAATTTGGATTGCAGTTTTTCCCAGAGTTAGTTGCACTTG
Source organism: Protopterus annectens (assembly GCF_019279795.1). Classification (NCBI taxonomy): domain Eukaryota; kingdom Metazoa; phylum Chordata; order Ceratodontiformes; family Protopteridae; genus Protopterus; species Protopterus annectens. Next base: position 1,533,742,965 of record NC_056728.1, on the reverse strand, counting down.
GATAACCTTGGATGAATTAAGCTGAGCAAGTAGCCTGGAGGTGTGGATATCCTTAATGAATATGGAAACACCTATGCCTTTTGTGCTCAAGTCCAGGTTAGATGGCCGAAAAGTGTGGTATGAGTTATAACCTGGTAATGCAGGGGTGCTCTCTGCAGCCTTGAACCAGGTCTCAGTCACTGCATAGATATTGATGTTCTCCATTTTAAGGAGTGCTTTGAGGGAGTCCATTTTGAGATTTAGACTTCTAGCACTGAGTAGCATTACCCTCAGTTTCTGCTTGCCTCTTCCTGTTATGGTGGTGAATTTGTCATTTGAACCTTGCCTAAAAAAGGCACTATAGGGGTGGCATAAGCCTTAGCCAGTATCCTCAATCCCAGGGGTGACAGGTGCAGACCATCTCTGGCAAAGCATTGTGGTCTGTCGACCATGTCATCCCAGGCAGACAGATACTGGATCCCCTTAGAATGACAACAGAAGCTTAGTCAATTGTTGAAGTCAATCATTTTGTACTTGTACTGCGGTATCATTCTGGGTGATGGCAGGATGCTACTCAGGGCTAGGGTCATACCTGCCTTGGCTACAAGATCGGAGAGCTCTTCCATGTTTCTTTTCATGTAGTCCAGGGAGGTACATCTCAGGTCATTCACACCAACATGGACAATGACAGAGTCATAGGTTCATAGGTTCATAGGTAGGTACTAGGCTATCGGCCCTGTGGTGTATACAAGCCCAGCCAAAAAAGGTACCCTGGCTTTTGCCACCCAAGAAAATTATTTTCCTGTGCCACTCTCAAGCAGAGCCACAGAGGTGATCCCAGAGGGGAATTTCCTATTTCCCATTCAATCATCAAGACTTTTCTTGAAGAGTGCTAATGAGGAGCTTTGCTTGAAATAGATAGGTAGTTTATTCCAGAGTATGGGAAGTCTCTGGGACAGGAATCTATCCCTCCGGTATGTTCTGTTTATTGTGGTGACAAGGTTTAGGTCCCTAGAGCGTGTAGCTTGGAGGGTTTGGGATTTCTTTAAGTGGAGCATGTCCAACAGCTCTGGGTTTGACATAGCTTTGTATGTTAGGCAGAGATCACCTCTGAGTAGGCGATATCCGACGGAGTAAAGCTGGAGTATTTTTAGATGGTCTGCGAAGGGCATCTGTTTGAGGCCAGTAATCCTCTTTGTGCGGTATTTCTGCGGCCTTTCCAGTTGTTGTAGATGTCTTGTGAGGTACATACCAAAAGGGGTGTTGTACTCTATAATGGGTCTAATGAGTGATGAGTAGAGGGGAACAATGACCTCTTTTTTTCTGGATGAGAAACCTTTTGTGATGAGGTGTGCCATGTAGAAGGATTTCCTGACTACTGTGGTGATGTGATTATCAAAGGAGAGACTACTGTCCACCTGTGTCCCAAGGTCTCTTATCACACTTTCAGTATTAGGTATACTACCACCCATGTTGTAGTTCATGGGTACAGAGTTTTTACCAAAGGGGATGACAATGCACTTTTTGGCATTGAACTTGAGGCCATGGCTCTGACACCAGGCATCTGTCTCAGTGAGACCCTTTTGTAGGATGTCCACATCATTAGGAGTTTCAATTATGGCTCCTAGTTTGCAGTCATCTGTGAACTTCATTAGCCAAAGACCTTCTGTGTTAGCCTGTACTTCAGAGAAGTAGATACCAAACAGGAGAGGACCCAGGACTGAACCCTGTGGTACTCCACTTGTCACTGGTCTGAAGTTGGATTTGGAGTCTGCTACTTTAACAGTGTGGGTTCTGTCAGTGAGCCAGTTGGCAACCCATCTTGTGACATAGGGATATTTGTACATATCTGTACTTGTTGTGGAGTGAACTGAGTGCATGGGTTATGTGGCAGATCCTGGCACCTGACAGGCAGCTGACAGTAACCTTTCCTTTGTTTAGCCTGGTGAGTGGGGCACCAGTGTGCCTGACTATAGAGTCATGTATGACTAGTGTGTTGGATACGTTGTTTTGCCTTATGGGCTGTGATTGAGTGGCACACTGAGTCTGTGGGCTATGTGTCATTTGGGTTGTGTTTGGGGGGGTGGAGGTTGCTTGCGTTTCTGCTTTGGAGGTCTCTATTGCTTGAGCAGATTATTATTGAGAACTTCCGCAAATGCTTTTATGTTTCTATATGTGGATTTTGGTGGTGTAGGTTTAGTGAGACTATGTGATGAGTGTGGGGTGGTGCAAGTGTTTACCTTCTCCTCTTGACTGTCAAGTTCAGTCTTGGTTGGAGAGAGCTTTACCTCCAGTTTGGCTAGATAAGTGCATCTCTCACAGGTTGTGGTGTTGGGTGGTAGGAGAAGGTTGTCTGTGTACATGAGGCAATTGCTACATTGCCTCAAGATGCCCAGATTCATCAGATAGACAGGAGAGAACACTGGGAGCTTACCCTTGGACATGCCTGAATTCAAAACTATTTTCCTCTAGACAAGTGAGGAAAGTGAGTACAAGAGCTGTTTTTCTCTAAGCAAGTGAGGAAAGTTAAGTACAAAAACTGTTTTCCTCTAGGTAATGAGGAAGACTGAGTACTGTAGTAATTTGTAGCTTATTTAGTGCTTACAACAAGTTTTGAACAAGTGCTGTGCACAAATAAGCAAATTCAAGTGCTAAAACTAAGAATCTGTATCTGAACTAGACTAGTTACAGGAAGGAGACAAGAACAATTGCAGATTTTTAAATCAGAAAGATGAGAGAGATGGAAAAATTGCCCAAATGGCCAGTAACTACAATTTCTGGCCTATAACCACTCCTTATGTGGTAGAAAGGTTACCTAGTGCTTATCACTCCCACTGATAAGCTAGAAGGCTTTCCTCCAACACAGAAAGGCTTGGGGGACTCAGGAGCTTACACACAGTCCTGCATATAGCAAATCTGTATCTGGACTAAACTAGTTACAGGAAGGGGGGAAACAAGTGCAAATGTGGGCTTTTAAATCAGGAAGTTAGAGATGGAAAAACTGCCCAAACAGCCAATGACTACAATTCTGGGCCAGAAACCACTCCTTATGTGATAGATAGGTTGCCTAGTACTTACCACTCCCACTGATAAGCTAACAGGCTTCCCTCCAACACAGACAGACTTGGGGGGGGGGCTCAGAAGCTTACAAACAGTCTTGGATATAGCAAATCTGTATCTGGACTAGACTAGTTACAGGAAAGGCAGGAAACAAGCGTAATTTTTTTGTTACAGTTAAGCAGAACACATGGACATTCTAGAAACATTTTTTTTTTTTTTTGCAAAGGAAAGGTAAGAGGAGAAGCAAAAGATAATTCAAGGTTAGGAAGCTAAGTGGGTTGGCCTTCTCAAATGTTCTCTCTGTATTAGGTAGAATGAGCTAATGACACTAGACTGGGAGGAGTGTCCCAGGACTCCCAGTTCAAATTTACAGAAGAGGCGGGCAACTACAAAGCCACCTAGTATAACACCAAAACACCAACATGCAAACAGGGAGGGAGGGAGGGGAACAATACTACAGCTACTAGCCTACACTCTTTTAGACAATAAACTCTACAGAACTGTTTATCACACCAGAAGAACAGCAGTGAGCCACAAAATGAAAGATTTTAAACAGATAATGCAAGGAGACTCTACAGAATGCTTTTAACTGCAAACAAATCAGTTATATGATACACTCCATGGCAGGAAATCAGAACAAACAGGTGCTTAACAAGTAGAGAAAATTTCCCATTAATAACTTTCACACAGTGAAATTAGCTAAAAATCTTTACAAACAGTGTGACAGTAAAAACCTTATTTATCAGGCCCTGTAAGGCAGACAATTTTAGTTTAACGGTGCATATTAGTTAATTGCAATAAAATACAGTAAAAAGGATGCAGCAAGCAATAAAAAGTGCTATATATAAATTGCTAGAAGCAATAACTAGTAAAAATAAGCAAATAAAAAAAAAACAGGTTACTTATTGTTATATATCTCAGATCAGAGTTGTAATCAATGCCCCTCCTCCATTCGGCTCAGTGTATATAGACCATACGTCTATATGTGTCCGTCTGTTTTATTTCAAGTACAATAAAAGCAAACAAATTCAGCCTCTTTTCCAATAGTTACATATTCACAACCTACCAGGCATAGATGGCGTCTACCCTTGGCTCATCTATCATTACAAAGAATATATTTTTGCATCATGCCAACACATACCTATCCTCTGCAAATACAAAACACCATATGAGCTGTATGGGAAGCAACAATAGTTAATGGTTTCCTAAAACAAACAAGTCCTTCCTATTTCTCTCATTAATGTCCTGTATCCATTCTTCCTACACTGACTAAAGTCTACCCTCAAATTACATCCTGCATCACCATTTACACTGTCATTCAAACTGCAGAGTCTGGTCATATTGGAGCACACTTACAGCCTTTTGAATCCTCACAAATCTAATTTAATTGAGTTGGACAAAGGGGAACATACAAGTTGATCAAAGCTTTTGAACTAGTAGATCACGACTTACTACTACATCACCTACCTAAGATAGGCATTCCTCCAGATGAACTCCCTGGTTGTACAATAGCTACATAGCTGCCACTTCTGTGTAAAATTTAACTCATACGTCTCACTGCTAGTGATTTTTTTTTTATTTAAGCTTTTGTTGGCCTAGTCCCACTAGGTCACTGTCCCCTTTTCAGGGGAGACCTGAGGTGGTATTCTCAATGGTTAAGGGACATTTTGGCAGGATACTGAGAAAATTCCCTGAGAATTTTTTGATAAGTGTCATGGGATCTTTTATACTCCCCTGAGTTGCCACCAACTCAGGCAGATGGGATGTTAGTTTAATGTCTCATTAGACTGATGTCTCATCAAAAGGATAGCAGGCTCAGGAATGCAACACTCCCTTATGCTGCATTATAGTGGCAGTATTGGGAAATGAATCCATGCGACTGTTGTGGGAATTGAACCCACAGTTTTCTGATCAACCAGCAGCCAAGGTAAGCATTAACAGTTCAGCCATTGACAATCAAAACCTGAAAAATGAAGGGAGGAGTAGCACAGGTCTCCAACCTTCCTCAACTCTTCTTTTCCATCTGCATATACAAACTACACCTGGATAACCCCACATTCCCTACTTTTTCATACTGATGGTATGGTCCTATTCCAATCTAGTAAATCCTTAATAGTCCTTCAGAAAAAAATGCAAGCTGATTGTTTCATTCTTAAGACTTGGATTAGCAAAAAAAAAAAAACTTCTTATCTCTTCCAAAACAAGAAAACAATGCTCTTTGGAGCCACACCAAAGCTAAGCAACCCCCCCCCCCCAACTAGCATTACTAATATTTGATCAAATATCACTGCATTGAAAAATTGATCTTCTTTTAAATAGCTAAGAATTTAAGTATACACATCCGTTAACTTCAGCATTAACACAGAAAACAATAGGAAAAAGATTAACCCATTAGTATCCGAGGCAAAAAATATCCTTCCTTTTCTCCAAATTCTCCAGAATAGCAGTAGACAAAAGCATTCTACTCCCTAAGTAAAATATCGACTCTCACAAATAGGATACATATCGAAAGAAACTCCACAATAACTCAAACAATAACCAAAAGGAATTGTAGGCTAATCGCTCATTGCCTAAAGCATGAACTCCACTGCTCAACAGTACAAAAAGTAAAATGGCTCCAAGTCAGACAAAGCTCTGACTTATGCTCTCAGATTTTCAGACAACTATACAGCCTCATGGTTTCCTCTCTGTAATTCAGTCTAATAAGCGAACTCTCTTTGTACAATGTCAGAAATCAAAGTGATCAATGTCTTGCCCTCCAGGCTCCTAAAAGTAAACTAGAATGTGCAGATCACTGCTTCTCCTTACTACATCATAAAGTAATAAACTCTACCCCAATGATCTCAGAGAAACATTTTACCAAAAATTAGATGCATGACTAAAACAGTATCCTCTGTTCACCACTCTGGACACACCATTTATCAGAATGTTTTTTTAATACCGCTTGATAAGTTTGTATGATATATCACTTGTAAATGCAGCTAGTTTAAATCACTGTTTGGTCAAAAAAATTTGGTAACAGAAACAGATGATTGACATGTGCATGACATTGACAATCCCTGTGTAGGGAAATATTCCCTTTCCCTGTAGACTGTGCAATATGGGAGTTAGAATATATGATTTATGTGCAGGTGGGGGCTTGGCCCCCTGTAAAATCACATACTGGTTTAGCCTTTTCTGAGGTAATCCTTGGAGTCTGCTCAGTGCTTTTCTATGTTGTATTTATCAATATTGTTTATATATATATATATATATATATATATATATATATATATATATATATAGATATATAGATATATGTGCATATATGTGTGTATGTATATATATATATATATATATATATAGATATATATAGATATGTGTGTGTGTGTGTGTGTGTGTGTGTGTGTGTGTGTGTGTGTGTTTTGTATCTTCTTACACTATACCTCTCCATTTTGTATATAGTGATTGCTTCTATCTGTATTGTATAAGCATCATAATGCCCTTACCATACTGTAAGGTATATATAGTGCTTTTGTGTCATCGCTTTCCTTATTTTCTTCTCTCTATAGGCTGACCCTTAAACTGGGCATTAGTCATCAGTACTCTACACCAGTTAACTAATTAAAATCAGTAAACACACACACACACACACACACACACACATATATATATATATATATATATATATATATATATATATATATATATATGTATACATAAATAAGTGCATGTATAAATAAATATATGGATGGTGCAGTGGTTAGCGTTGTTGTCTCACAGAAAGAGGTTCTCTGGTTCGATTCTTGCCTGGCGTTCCTTCTGTGTAGAGTTTGCATTGTCCTACCTGCATTTGTGAGGGTTTCCTCCCACCTTCCAAAGACATGCAGTAGGTGGATAGGACACTTGAAACTGGCCCTAGTTGTGAGTGTGTGCACCCTCTGTGGAATGTCAGGCCTTGGCTACCAACCTGATCCTATAAAACCTGAACCTGCTATGAAAACAACAAGTGCTGAAGGGTGCTTGCTGCCTGATGTGCTGTATGCATGGGAGTGAATCCAGGATAAATGCATATATACATACAACATATATAAATAATTAAACAAAAATAATCAGTTAGCTTTCTATTTCACCATCTGCAGTTTGCAGCAGTCTTAGGCAATGTAAACAGAAGCAAGTGTATTGCTGTTAGTATTTGATATATAAATATTAACATTAATCAAAACAGAAAGTCCAAAAGAATACAACAGTATAAGTCCAAAACCAATCGAATGCACACTGGAAACTTGTCCATAGGAATTAAACAAATTAATGAAGTTTTAGTGCTTTTGTAGTAGACATGATGGACTTCTTCAGAAACTGTTACAACTAAATAAAACAACTTTAAATATGTTTATAAAAATGTCAGTTGACACTATTCATTGATCATATCACATGACTCAATTGAATAAACTAACAAATGTGATCTATGTACACATTAAAATATAATAATATAACAAAATTCTGTTAACATAAATGCTCACAAAAAAGCTAAGCATGATATAATAACATAATAAAAACACTCATAAAACATTGCAAAGATCATCCCAATAGTATAAAATGTATAATAAAAATAATGACACTTAATGTTCTGACAGATTCTTAATAAATCTTTTCTCAACATAGTTGACCTCAGTTTTAATACATTCATAATAGTCACCCTGTCATTAAAACCTGGAAATGTCTTAACATTTAAACGTAGCTGCCATAACAGCTCTTTATAATGAAGAGTTGTCTCCTATACTCCACCCCTTACTTTTATTTGAACTTTTTCCATTATAAGAAAAACAAGAATCTTATCTTAAAATTACTACACTTTATTGCGTTTCTATACAGAGCATACAGAGCATTCCTAACGTATTTTCTCTACATGTCATACAGATGTTCTTTAATGCATTTAAAGAACAATCTCGCCCTTTTACTAACAATGAAAGCTTGCCAGGATTGACAGCTAGTTAAATAAACTTTTCCAGAAGTTTTACATTCATATTTTGCTAAACATGGAATAAGTTTTTGGTAAATGTCTACTGCAAAATATATCTATTGTTAATATAAACACACCTCTTACAACTACCACATTTAAACATGTAGCCAAAACTATGATCAGTGTTGTTAAGTTCCTACTTTTTCCCCAAATTTTTAATGTTTCTATTAATGACTGTAAATAACTGTTGGTTCACCTCCCAATACTTTCTTATTAAGATAATCAAAGGCAGTGTTTCAGTTTTTATTAATATTCCTAAAGTTCTTACTGTCAATCATGTAGGATAAAAATCAAGCATATACATATATTAGTCTGTATATTCTGAGTCTGCATAATGTCATTTCTGATATTTGCTTCTGATAAGATTGGAACAAACCTAGTTCCAGAATCTCTTCCTGTTCTAACTTCTTCTAAAAGTATATTAACTAAATCGGGTTGGTATTCACATTCTATAGATATCTGTGGCAGCTTAGTGCTTTCACGTGTATGTATACACACACACACACACACACACACACACACACACACACACACACACACACACACACACACACACACATATATATATATATATATATATATATATATATATATACACATATACAAGAACAGCAGCAGCTGATCCAGACATCAAGCAGTGCTATGCGAACATTTAAGGGCTTCATATTCTGGTCTGTAAAGAATGGCATACTAGAACTATGACCATGTGAAAGAGACACAAATTCTCTCAGGCCAAGCTAATGTTATTCCTTTGTTATATTATAAATTATTTAGCATATTTATCACATTTCCTGATTCATTCAAAGGAGTATCTATCCCACTTACTTTATTACATTTCCCTGGTATTGCTTACCAGATCCAGCCTGTTATTTTTGTTGAGTCATGTGCCAGTATTCTTATCTTATTTAGTTTTTAATATACTGCTATTAATTCCTGGATGGTGCTCTTTTCCTTTAAACGAGGTTTTGACATTAGCATTTGAATGATTCTTGATACCACTGTCTTCATTCATAGCTCATTAATACCAAAAGTGCTACTCTTAATGAAGTGATAAATGCTCAACACTTAGCTGCATTGCCAAGCAAGTTTCAATAACAAATAAAAAAAAAAATACAAGCAAAAAAATGAAATGTGTTAATACCACTCAAACTGGTATGTCCACATAAGAATTTAAGTCAGCATCTCATTTTTTTCTAATTTTAGTGTATTTCAGATACCTCATGGAGACACTGAATAGTGTGTAAGGGTTAACGGAGGTTAAGCTTGGGAACTCATATGAATGATGGCAGTGTTGTGGGTATAGTATGGGGTGTCTGTCTGTACATTCAGTGTTCTTGGCTTGGTTGTGCAGAATGTTGCACTCCCCTCACTGTAGCAATGGTCCTATATTTGTGCCTTGTTAAAGTGTTATCATGAAGAGGCATGTTTGCCATCAAACTCATTCTATATGGTCAAGCTTGCAATGTTGGAGTAAGGAACACAGATTTATTGTTCTAAAAAGATGAGATTGCATATTCATGAGATGAAATCCAACTTTTAAGTGTAATTTGCTGTCATTGCCATCATTTCATTATAATTCTCTGGTGTATCTATATTTGTTTGCAATCTAATAAACTAGGATAACACTTAGCAAGTATGATAAGAAATGCATGTTTCATTGAACTTTGACCTGAAATGCCGAGTTCAATGAAAATAATGTGATTTTTGCCATTACTCAGACAGTATACATTACAGACTTACTGGCATTTCTCCTGCAAAAAGTGGAAAATCAGAGTCACTGATCAGAGTCTAGTATCGATGCACCTAGACAGACCCAGGAAGACGAACTCTCCAGGCTGCTCATACACGTGGCTATGAATACATGAACAGAATACCTGGCTATCAAAGAGTAGATACTGAATCTTTTCTCAGAAGCCATAGTTGCTGTTTAAAATAATGTTATTTGGGGGGAACTGAGTTCATTCATGTTACTCAGCTGGTTTGGCAATAAGACTGACAATAGTTATGTGCTTTTAGTGCTGGGCTGGATAAAACAATGCTTGATATGGTTATAGTGCAATGAACCTTTTAAGAAAAGGAACGCAGTTTGCTCACACATACACCAGTTAAAATATAACAGTTACTGTGGGAAAAAGTACATCTGTAGAAATGAAGCCTTAAAGAAGACTGTGAGATGATGCATTACAATCTATTTGGGTGGAGCTTGGCTACAAATGGTAATCTCTGTAGGGTGATCAGTTTCTGATATAGTGAATACATTTGGAATGAAAGTGGAAGAGCTGAACATTATGTAGCATGGTCATGGGAGCTCTCCACCAACACAAAAGACAAGTCAGTTGTAGGTCTGTTCTGGGTGGTTATACCCTTATACCATTACAGTAAATTTATATGTTACCACTGTGGTGCAGCATTGCTGACATATTGGATCTGGGGCATTTTACTGGTGTAATGTTTTGCACATTCACACTTGTTTATCAGTTCTCCTGTGGTATCTCAAAGACCATGTATGAGTGATGGGCATCACCCCTGGATTTTATGCAGTCTGTTACTTCTAATATTGCCTACATTTGCTCAGATCAGTCTGTAAGCAATGTTTTGATCATGCAGTTGGGTAGCCTTAAAAATTAGTCCAGGAAACAAGGAAGTATCTTATGAATGATAGGTAGCCTGATAGGAAGTGATCATACTAAAACGTAATAAATTGGAAAGGGCCATATACCATTCTGGACATTTCAAATTTAATTATCTTTCATCAGGACTTTGTAATGCATATTAGGATGTATCTCCATCGACAGAATAACAGAGAAAGACAGGAAGGTATGATTGTGTAGGACATGCCAGACTGACTGTGAAAATTCAAAAAAATAGCCAAAGTATACAGAGGTACTTACAGTGAGTACTTATAAGGTGAAGTAGCTTTGTCTAAATTCATTTGCTTTAAAAATGGAATTTGATCTTTTCCATACTACGATATGACAATGGACTTGGTATATATAGATTTTAGAGTGTGTGTGTGTGGGTGTATGTGTGTTGGTATATATAGATTTTAGAGTGTGTGTGTGTGTGTGTGTGGGGGGGGGGTAATGTCTCACATGGGGAATGCTTTTGCAAAACAATATATTTTGAGGATTGATGAAATTGGCTTTTACAGATTTAATTTCATGGTATTCTTACCTGCTGAAATATCCTGAGGTGAGTCAATATCAGTCTGAAAGGTCATCCATTTAGTTGATGCTTCATGTTGAGGTAAGCATATGAAAATGCTGTGACAATTTCCTTATCTTTTTATTTGCATTTTGCTTAGATCCCATTGAGACTATGAAGGAAGAACAAAAAGAAAAATGAAAAAGAAGAATTTTTAAGGCAAGAGATATGCTGCAATTAGAAGAGTATGTGTTGCATATTTTTCTTCCACTCACTCCCAGAATGTAACAAAGTGCTCCAAGTGCTGAAGCTACTCTGCTCAGAGGAAGTATTTGTCTTCATTTTATAAGATGGAAGGACAAGTAGCTTTGAATAATCTACTGAGTTAGGAGTACATAAACGTATTATAGTCAATACTTACATACATTCAAATATTTCAAGCAAGGCAATAGTGCTTTTCTTGCCCGCCATTAGACCAAAACAGTTGTTCACATAATAAGTGTCCAGGCTGTATTTACAAATATCTAAACTAGTGCTTGCTTTAAAGTAATTTGGTAGTCTATTCGATGCATCAGTTACTCCCTCAGAGAACCAGTTAGTACATCCCTTATCCCTATATAATATTCTACATAGATTCTCTGAAGATTCTCTACTATATTTTTATAACCCCAGACATTCTCAGAGGTAGTTGTCTCTAAATGCCCTATATACTTGAATAAGGTCCCCCTCTTAAATATCTATATGAGACACTGTACAAGTTCCAATATTTTACTCTTTGATAATAATTTAAATTTTCATATTCATGAGGCCCTTATTACATTTCCACTGTTCTCTTTCCAGTTTACTCATGCTTGTTTTCTTATAAGGTTTCCATATTGTTATTCCATACCTAAATTTGTTTCTAATCTAACTAATAAACAATTACTTCATTAGTTATGAAGCTGTTTATGCAACCTATAGTTCTGAAACTCTCATTACCATATTGGTTCATATGATTAGAAAAAACTTAAACTTAAAAAACTCAAAGCTGGATCTATCCATATCCAGGTCCTTAAATGAGTTTACAGTTTTAATCACTGTGTGCTATATTAAATAGTCTCCTTTCCATTTATGTATCCCAAATCTCATATGTTGTTTTTGATGTATTTATCAACATATTATTCTCCTGTGCCAATTCGTCAATTTAGTTAAGTTCTTTTGGAGGCATGCCCGATCTGTAACACATATTTACTTTACCCATTTTCTTTTCTTTTTTTTCAATAATTTTTATTTTTATTTTTCATTTATATGAGTCATCAAACAGACATATACAAAAACATGACCGCAGTACAGTGTTATCCATTGAGTTTCAAACCATAGAGTATAGGTCATCTAACACAATTATCTACACTACATGCAAACATGTTTTCACAATTAAGACATTGAATATAACAACAGTACATATATTTGTAAATCAAAACCATAGGATGTTATGAGTGGTTGAACACATGTGACATTCTAGAGTCCCTAATGGTGCATTTCCAATTGTCTCTGTGATGGTTCATGCTAATATGATGTTAAAGGCTTGTTCCCAAACTACCCTACATTTTGTAATTTAGTCTTTTTTATCCATTATGATTTTATGGGCCAATAAATGTTTTATGGCTAACTGTCTGAATCCCTCCCAGGAAATATTACTTGGGTCAAGCCATTTAGATGCTATATATAGTTTCATTAGTAGAAAAATTGTAACAAGTGTAGTGGCTTGTTTCTTTGGAATGTTGGGAGGTAGGATGTGTAATATAGCAAATTCCCATGATGGTGTAGATGACTGATAGCCTATTTTTTGTAATTGTATTTTAAGAGAGTTCCAAAGTTTATAGACACATTTGCAGCTCCAAAATAGGTGCAGTAAGTCAGCCGTTTGAGCTTTGAGGTATGGACAGAGTGGTGATCTTGATGCATTAAATTTGTGCAGGATTACAGGTGTGAAATATGCATTGTTATTAATCATAAGCTGGGTGTAAAGTAATTTTTGGAGAGGTATGGTCTTCAGTGTTAAGTTAATTGCTTGGTTTATTTGCTGATTTTTGATAGATGGATTTATTTTTCTCCACTAGTTAGAGAAGAAGAGATCCCTCTGGAATTTAATGCCATTTACAAATTTGTAAGAATTCGTAATGGCTTTTTTAGTTGATAGGGTAGTTTTCCGTAGTAAGTTACAGATTTTTATGTCACTGTAGGTTATATATTAGTGTTTTGGAGGTAACTGGAGCACAATTCCTTAATTTGTCTTAGGATCACTGTATGTGATTTGGGAAGATTTAAGTTATTTCTCATTTCCTGTATCGAGCAGTTAAGGTATGGGTATAAATCTTGGATAGTTTTATTTTTTAATTGGGGAAAAGAGTCCAAATTCAACATTTGATTGTTAATTTTTAAGTTTGGGTTTTTATGGAGGGGTTGTAGCAATATGATGACTTGAGCGAGGTTCAGGGATTGAAAGAGTTTTTGTGTTAGGTTGATAGAGTGTTTTAGGGAATCTATAATGTTGTAAGATTGCATTACTTTTGGATTTAGGATTGGTAATCCTTTGGGGTTGATAACTAGTGCTTTAATATATCTATGGTAGATTGTTACCCAGGTAAGAGACCAAGATTTTGTTGTCGGATTGTGTTCAGCTATTTTCAGCACTCTATTAGTGTTAATGATTAGGTAATAAGTTTCAAAGTCCGGAAGGCTGAGTCCTCCTTTATTTTTGGGAAGTGTTAATTTGGGATAGGAGATCCTGGTGTTTTGGGGTTCCCAAATGAACCTTGCAAGTGAGGTGTGCATCTGTTTAAAAAACCTGTTATGTATAATTATTTGCGAAGTCATGAAAATATATAACAATCTGGGTAAAATAATAATTTTGATTATTGAGACTTTAGCCAGGAATGGTAATTTCAGGTTACTCTATCTTTTGCAGTCTTGCATAATGTCCAGCCATTTTTGGGTTATATTACTTTGGTAAAACTCCTTGTTATTTTGAGAAAATGTGACACCCAGGTATTTAACCTCATCTTTAGTTTTAATTGTGCCTAGAAGCGATATTAGTGAGAAAGGTTTGGGTGGTTTTAAGGGGAAGATATTGGTTTTGTTAAGGTTTAATTTGTAGTTAGCCATAGTCGAGAAGTGTTCAATTGTAGCTAGTGTTTTATTTATATTGGAGATTGGTGTAGTACCATATATATTCAAATTGTCCGTAAAAGCGGAGAAAAATATTTTAAGATTGTAAATTACTGGGGGTTATGGTATGTATTTTGTTTAATGGATAGAAGGAGAGGTTCTATGTATAGGTTGAAAAGGAGGGGGTGATAACGGGCATCCTTGCCTAGTTCCATTTTTAATTGGAATTCTATTTGACCAAGTTTTATTTATATATAAAGCTGTGTATGGGTTACTGTAAAGAGTTTGCATAATCTGAATAAAGTTAGTGGGTATGTTAAAGTATGGTAAAGTTTGTAGTAAGAATTCTATACTGACCCTGTCAAAAGCCTTGTGAGCGTCAATAACCAGTGCATATATGTTTGAGTTGTTTCGGTCTGCATAGGATATTAAAGCATTCAATGTTAGTGTATTGTCACTGGTCTGTCTGAGTGGCGTAAAACCGGATTGTTCGGGGGAGATAACTTTCTCCATCAGGTTTTTCAATCTATTTGCAAGAATAGTAGTTAATATTTTTGTATCTATATTTAGAAGGGAGATAGGTCTGTAGCTGTTAGGGTTTTTGGGGTCAGCTTGGTCTTTTAGTATAAAAATTATTTTGGAGGCATTAAAGTGTAAATCATTTATTCTATTATTTATTATGTAGTTCAGTATATAAAATAGAATTTTGGCTATTAATGGAGTAAAAGTTTTATAGAATTCTGAGGTGAGTCCATCCGGACCTGGAGCCTTGCATGCTTTCAAATGTTTAGTTATTCTGTTGATTTAGGTCTAGTTTTGGAAATCTCAGGTATTGAAGAAAGAGGGTTCTATCTTCCTTTGAAGCTTGTAGTGTTTGTTCTCTGTAAATCTGAGAGTATATTTGTTCAAAAATTTTAACAATGTCCTCATTTTTGTTGTAGTGTTTTTCCCTATATTTTACTTCTGTTATTTTGGAGGCAGTTTGGTGCTGTGCTATAATTCTGGCCAATACTCAAGATGGTAATTTGGCTTCTTTGCATAAGTGGCTAACATTCTGGTTTCATAAAAAGATAGGTTTCTGGTTTGTAGTAAGCAGAGATCTTTTTGAAGTTTCAAAAGGTCTGTCTCTGTTTGACTGTTACGGTTAGCTAATAGATCGTTTCCAAGAACCTCTAGCTTCCTTTTTAAGTCTTGTTCCTCTTTCAGTTGTGTTTTTTTTTGTAGTATGCTGCTCTTTTAGTGAATATTCCCCTAATTTGTGTTTTGATTGTAGCCCATTCTATGTCCATTGGTATCCAGGAGTTAGCAATGTTTGTAAGGGATGCTTTTAGTATTGAATCTATTTCTTTTATTACTTCCATTTTGGTAAGTAAGTTAGGATTTAGTGACCAGTTATAGCCCCTATTCGCAAAGTGTGTCTTTTGGTCCCAATTAATGTTAAGTGTAATTTTAGAGTGATCTGAGAAGAATCTGGTATGAGTAGTTATTGTTGGGTCAATGTTAATAAAAATGTCTGATATTAGAAAAAAATCTATCCTCGACCACCTTTTATGGTATTGTGAGTAAAAAGTAAATTTTCCAGTTTTGTTGTCAGTATCTCCATATTTAAAAGGGTCATATAATTTGAAGTCTTGTTTGAATTCATTTAATGCTAATGAAGCTTGTTTATTATATGTTTTGGTCAAATTAGATTTGTCCTTGTCTGGGTTTTGATATGTGTTCCAGTCATCCCCAAACACCAGAAAATGGTCCTTAAACTGGTTTAAGATGGGGTATAATGATGTAAAAAAGTGATGTTGGTTGTTACAGGGTGCATATACATTAAGTAGCATTAATGGTTTTGGCAATGTGGGGTCCGTAAATATTACATAGCACCATCTTTCCTCCTTGGCTACTTTAGTTTCAAGTATTTTATCCTGGAATTGGTTCTTAATTATTATAGCTACACCTGTCTACCTCAGGTCTACCTCACACCCATCCTAATTAGAAGTGAATACTTAGATACACACAAAATTGGACCTATAGACCCCAGGGGTAATATGGGTAACCAGGACAGTAATGGGATAATAAGTGAAAAACCAGTTAATGGTTTTGTATACAACTTTATCACTACATTTAGTACGGATAGTATGCTTATTAGATCTATATTACACAAAAACTGGGAACTTATTAAGCAAGACAAAACCTTATTAGAAAAACGTAATGAGGTTCCTAGAATCATTTTTAGGAGAAGAATGAGCTTGAAATGTATACTAGAATCATCAAATCATAGGAGTGTTCATAAACTTATAGGTATGTCTACCTGTGGGTGTTGCAGCATGTGTAAACTTATCACTACAGGTAGTACATTTATCATTAACGAAAGGAAATACCAAATAAAATATAATTTGAACTGCAATTCAAAAATGGTTGTCTACGCTGCTTCGTGTTCCTCATGTAAAGCTTTTTACATTGGAAAAACAGAGCGTAGACTTAGAGACAGAATCTATGAACACACTTATACTATAAGCACAAGTAAAAGTGACAATGCACTTGCTAGGCATAGTATGGTACATTTAGGACATAGATTTACTTTTAAAGCAATAGACCAAATTCAACACAACATTCGAGGTGGCCCTTCAAACCTACTACTTGAAGAATGTGATCTGTCATGGCAAATTAGATTGAACGCCTTTGTTGAACCTGGGTTAAATGACCATTGTAACATAAAAATAACATGTCTTTTAAAACTTAGAAGTTTAGAGAGAAAATGAACAATCAGTTACGTCTTTGTTGCACTTGTGTTAAAATGATCACTGTAACATAATATGTTTTTTAAAACTTAGAAGTTTAGAGAGAGAGTGAACAATTAGTTAGACATAAATATTTTCCTTATTAATTTTATTATGGTTATAAAGATGGTATAAGTGTACATAGTTTTATACTTGTTGATTTTTTATTTTTTTATGTAAGTTGACTATGGGTGGAAGTGATGTTATTTATGCTAACAGTGGTGCTGTATATGTTGATTACAAGCAGCAACTTAAAATGCAGATTTTAAAAAGTTTCAACAAAAGTACTACTTTTCCACATATCTATCCATCTTTCAGGCATGATCATGGGATTTGTTGTTACACTATTTATTTGGCCTCGTTTTTTAAGAATGTAATCTGAGGAAGTTGCCTTATTGAAGGTGATGAAAAGCGCTTAATTAAACCAGTAAATTTTCAAGGTGTTTGATTTTCTTCCACGGAGCCTTTTTGTTTAAGTGTTGCAGTATCTCCATATTTAAAAGGGTCATATAATTTGAAGTCTTGTTTGAATTCATTTAATTAGATTTGTCATTGTTTGGGTTTTGATATGTTTTCCAGTCACCCCCAATCACCAGAAAATGGTCCTTAAACTGGTTTAAGATGGGGTATAATGATGTAAAAAAGTGATGTTGGTTGTTACAGGGTGCATATACATTAAGTAGCATTAATGGTTTTGGCAATGTGGGGTCCGTAAATATTACATAGCACCATCTTTCCTCCTTGTCTGCTTTAGTTTCAAGTATTTTATCCTGGAATTGGTTCTTAATTATTATAGCTACACCTGCACTGTTTGTTTTACCCTCTGATGCTATGATTTGACGTATCCATTTTCTCTTGCTAATTTCTGTCCATTGTTCAGTAGTAAGGTGTGTTTCTTGTATTAATAAAATGTTGGCTTTAGCTTTTAGTGTAAGATTCCTTTTCTGCTTATTTTGGAGCCCTTTGACATTCCACGAGTCAAAATCCCACATGTATGTGTTGAGTATGTTTGTAATACGTGCTCGTGAGATGGTTTTGATTTGTAATCTTTGCATGTGTATGTTGTGTGATAAATTTGGAAAGCATCTTACTGTTCCCATCCCTATTCTGTGCCTAACGACTATATCCTTGGACCAGGAATAAAACAGGGGGCAGAGTGATAGTTCAGTAAGTAGTTTGCTTCTCAAGGTAGTTTCGAGTTGTGTTATCCCTTTCTGTACATATGTATTATCTTTTATCCCCCCCCCCCGCATTAATATTTACAATGTGGACAAAGCTAAACAGACTAGTTCCCTAGAAAAGCACTACTGAAAATGTCCTAAGCTCTTGCAACAAAAGATTTATACAGTCATGTTAATACAATTTAAATGAACATCTATGGTTTAAAACATGTGACTTATTTCTACTTTAAATGCATTTCAAACAGGATAATACAAAACATTTCTATATTGAATTATATCAAGTTCTAAGATAAAACATTCTTAGCCAAAGGTCATGCATGGTAAAACTACATTTGCTTACATTTAACTCCTCTTACACCTCGCTTATCTAACTTTTTTAGGCCATTTTATGTGCCTTTAAGCACTTTAACACAGTGATCTATAGTCAGGGGTAAAAGGAGGACCAGAGGGGAAAAAAAAATGTTTACACAGCCAAGTCAGGATTTCAGTTGCAACTTGCATATTTGTCTAAATATACTATCTTCAGGCTATTGAACATAATTTGTGTATTCTAGAGGTTTATCGTCCTCAGTATACTTTTCATTTTTAATGTTATATAACAAGCATCTTAAAGCATAACTTCTTAAGCATTAAATAGCAATCTCATTAATTATGACTTGTGATTCTTATCTGCCAAACAAAAACTCAGCTATAGTCTCTAGATTCATATTAGTGAGTGTACAAAAATGAGAAGGGCTCAGTGCAACAGTACCTTCACACTTAGAAGATTTAACTTGCAGTTTGCTGGTCAACTTGCATTTAAATAGTTACTTCGTGGTTGATGGTGTCATATTTCAAAATCCTGAGGCAGAGGAACTTGAGTTGAACTCCATGCCTTCTTTGCGATTGATTTCTTCCATATCTTGGAGCCCCTGAGATCGTAGGGGGAACGAATTGTACATCCAAAGTCCCTGGAAGTCACACCTTCTTATAAGTCACATAACGGAAACGATCGAATTTTGGTTCCTAACCCAGATGTACTTCTTTTTCCTGTGAACCTCGTGGCCCAGTTCAAAGATGCAAAGGCGTAGGCAGCCCAGGGGAGTTGTATCAGGTCAGATCCCAGTCAAAAAGGTCGCAAAACGGCTTGTTTTAACACTTGAGGGTTGCTCATCATTTTTTAAGGATTTACTTCATTTCTGAAGGTAGAATCATCTTAAAAACATCCACAAAGTTCTCTTTAGCTTCTTTTGGATTAGCGACCATGTTTTTAACTCCTTCCATGTAGAAAATGAGTGTATTTGGGTACTTCATCTGGAATTTGATTTTTTTGTGTATTAGAAACTTGCAATATGGGGAATGGAGTTGCCTTGCTTGCTTTATCTGCAGAGGGAGATCCTGTGCAAAGGATATTTTGTTGTTGTTCCATGTAAGTGTACCTTTCTTTTTTGCTGCCAGTATAATTTTGTTTATATCTTGGAAGTTTAGTAATTTGATATAAATAGGTCTTAGTTTCATTGAAGCTTGTGTTTCCTTCAGAGCTCTGTGTGCTCTTTCTGTTAACATTTGCTGTGTTTCTTCAGATTCCCCTAATAATGAGCATATTATCTGTCTGATGGTTGAAAGCAGGTTATTATGAGTTACCGTTTCTGGGATTCCTCTTATAATAATATTATTTCTTCTGGACCTTGCTTCCAGATCTGTTATTTTAGCTTGTAAAATTTGTATTTCTTTGTCATAGGAATCAGCTCTTTTAGATACAGAGTCTATTTTAATTTCGTTTTCAGTTATTCTGGACCCAGATTTTTCCATCCTGGTTATTATTTGGCTGAAAGAGTCACCATAGGATTGCAATTGCAATGATAAGCCTTTTATTGCTTGTTGAATAGGTAACAGGGCAGTTTTTATATATTCCAGGTTAGCTGGCTGGTCTGACTTGTTTTTGTTTACAGATTTAGAATTGTCTGTTTGTTTAGTTATCTTTTAGTCTTTTTCTGGTGAAGTTAAATCTGAGAATTTTGTCTTGGTTATGGTAGTTTCCATATTTTTGTCTTCTTTCAACATCCTGCAGTTTGTAGTTTTATCCAGATCTAACATTCTGTTGTAGGGCCTTAGCACCACATGGCTTACACTGTCTCTCATAAATTGTAGTTAATCCTGTTGTTTCAGAAATAAATCTGTCACTTTTCTTTTGTCTTTTAGTTGCAGAGTGTTGTTTGGAGTTAATATTTAAAGTTATTTATACAAATTTGAAGCTGGTTTGTCTTCAGGGTTTGTTTAAATCCAGTGTAGTTCAGAGAGCTAGGTACTAGCAGTGCTCACAGAACAGTGACCATCTTAGTCTCACTACTTTAGCCATTTTCAAGTCACCTGCATACAGACTGTAGAACACCTCAGATGAAAATATAGATCTAAAAGATACAATCCAAACAAGTATAGACCTAGGATAGAGCCCTGTGAGACACCCTAGCTATAACCTCGAATTTCACCTGTCCAGTTGCTGTATGATGCTTGGCAAGACTTACTTGAAAACCATGCAGCTGTCCATTTTATCAAGAGTACACGAGTACCTGGTTGTTCTAATTTATTGATTGGTGTTTTGTGTATGACCTTATCAAATGCTGAACTTAAATCTATATAAATTACATCACAACACATTTTTTTCATTAATAGTTGTTGTTATATATTTTTATAAAACATGTTACAGGTAGCAACATATGCATGCTAACAAATGGTGTCAAATCCCACCATTTCCAATTCTGACAACAATTTATCCAATATATCCTATTCTGTTCATTTTCCAAAACATGAAAATAAATTTAGAGGTCTGTATGACTCAGGGGTTGAGACCTATTCCATTTTCCCTTAAAGACAGGTTTAACATTTGCATGTCTGCAGTCTTGAGGAATCTTCCCATATTTATATGACCTAGTATATAATAGATATAATGTTACTGTATGTTATTGCTGAAATGTTCTCAGGTCATTATTATTAATTCCGGCAGAGAAACTCTACTTTAATAACATGAGCAAAAAACAGCAAATCCCATATGGGACTTGCTGTTTTCTGCTCGTGTCATTAAAGTGGAGTTTCTCTGCCTGTTTTGGGTTGGTTTGTTTTGTATCATTTTATTTTTTGTTTACCAGTGTTTTGCTTCGTTTGGAGCTTGCTTTGTTTGATTATTACTAATTCCATCTTCTCCCTGTGCTTTGTTTAAATCCAGTTTGTGCAATTCTTTTTTAATCTAATTTTGTTTCAGTATCTGAGGTTACCTGGACGTCTCTTGGACAATTTATCACCCCCTTTGTGGAACCAAACTGCTGATTTTGTAATTATATCTAAAATTTGTTGTGTCTGAAAATAAATTTTAGAATCTACACACAGCTTATCAATCTGTATTTCTTTACTCGTACCATGTTATGTATCTATAAAATGTTCTTTATTATGTTCAATATCTTTATATAAATTTTCTTCCAATTTTTCTTGATGTTGTCTCACACTATGATTAATTTGTCTGTCCATCTTTTTTTCAGTTATAAAAGTCATAACTCAATCACTTTTACATTTTCTTGTATCTCATCTTAATAAAGTATCTTATTCTTGTGGAAATATATCCTCCTGAAGTTGTGTGTCTAGATCCTGATGTTAAACATTTTTTGAGTTTTTGCATTTAAACAATTTCTCTTTCAAAACATTTCACATTCCTTCTGCAGTTTCCGCTGATCACCCCCCTCCAATTAGTTTTACAGAGTGACTGTTTTGCTTCCATATATTTCTGTTAATAATCTTCTATGCATTGGTTTAGATTTCATTTGGCAGAATTATCTAGCAACAAATTAACCTTTATAATCCCATGATCACTGCACATCAGTGGTGGTAAAACTTGACATGATGTAACAGTAAATTCTTTAGGAATACAAACAATGTCTAGTATATTCCGCTCCCTGGTAGGATTTTTTAAAATCGGAAGCAATTCCTGAAAATACATTGTAAATAATTTCCTTACTAATGTTGTTCAATCAATAGTTACAAAACAATGTGTAAAGATCTTCTGCTTTTAAAAGTAATCATTTAGTTCTTCAGGTGCTAAGGATTATGGAAAAGGTATTTTCACAGTTATTCTTAGCATTACACTTTGAAGTTATAGTAGTTATTGCTGCAACATATCCTACAACTGATATGCTGCTTATAATAACACAGACTGTATAGAAATGAAGAAATAGCAACAAAATCCACAAAAGAACATCTAGGAAGCAATAATGCAATAATGGCCATTTCCACATGTACTGTAATTATTTCATTTTTTATGAATTCCACCTTATTACCGAAAGCATCACTGGGGGGAGGGGGTCAGAACATTTTTGGTACTGAACTGTTTTTTTGTTTTTTTGCTCTCCTCTTTTGAGACATTAACTCCAATTAAAATTGGGTAGGAGTTCTAAAGGAGAAAGATTTGATTTATGTTACAGTGGGTTTGCTATCGATAAAATAATTTTATATCAATCTAAAATTAAATTAATGCAATGTGTTTTATAAGAAAGGCAATATAAATAGTGTTGTGATTTTATCATTTGCTTATAATGTATGCTAAAAAATATTAACACATTAAGCTACATTGCTAAAGTACGAGCATGTTCTCAGAGTATTTCTATTTTTGTCAAACCTGTAGCAAATAATAATAATAATAATAATAACAGTGGAAGTGTAGTCAATAGCTAACATAACCTCATATGTGTGTGTGTGCGCATGTGTGTGTGTGTATGTGTGTGTGTGTGTGTGTGTGTGTGTGTGTGTGTGTGTGTGTGTGTGTGTGTGTGTGTGCGTGTGTGTGTATGTGTGTGTGTCTGCACATGCATGTGAGTGTGTATGGGTGTCAGCTGACTCTTTATGATATATTTGGTACTGTGATAAATTCCAAAATTTATATGCAACATAAAACAACTTTAATAGATAACCATGAATAAGAACTTTAGGATTACCTAATAGAATACAGAATTTAATGCCTCCACAGTAAACTGTTTCTTATTACACTTTCCTAATTATGATTTAAAGAAAAATATACTAATTAAAGTCCCTGTTCACATTTGTTTGGAAGTTTATTATTATTAGAAGTAAATACTGAATGTGAGTACAGAAACATAAGAGAAGAAGAGGAAAAGTCCTATGTGATTACTCCTGTAAGGGCTTAATGATTGCTGGAGAAATATAACTTAAGAGCATGTGATGGTGAGGTGCTGTATACATATTATGTTACATTTATTGATTAGGTTGATGTAAATTATATAGGAAATGGTGACACTGAATAAAATAATAAATAGAGCACATATGGAAAGCACTACAAAAAATCAGGAATAAAAATAAATGGATAAAAGTACACATTTTTAGAGAACTGAATGCACAAAATCTTTTTATTGAGGACTGAATCATTATAGTATGATCCTCAGTTATCATGTTATATAAGAAAACTGCAGTATTAGTAAGTTCTTCAGTCATTGTTAACTTCATTTGGTTCATTGTAACTTGCTAAATTTATTGAAATGTCTGTTGTGTTTTGATTGTTTCAATGGTACTGTTGTTATAGTTGCACAAACAAAAAAACAAACAAAAAAAAACAGAAAAACACAAATGACAGATACAGACCATTTATCTCAATGTGCTAATATTTCTGCCTTTCAAATATGGGCTAAATCAACACAATGCATTCTATTACCCTCAGTATATAGCATCTCCTTCTACTTCTTCCACATATTTACATGTTATGTCCACAAATCTCCCAGTCCATTATCATTTTTTTTCAAAATTACTTTCTCATCGTACACTTGAGCCTCCCTCTTTTTTATTTTCATCCAGTCTCTTTTATCAGGAAAGTCTTGTCACCTGGAAGTGCGCTGAGTTCCTCTAGTGCCTGAATGCTGAAACATTTCCTTCCTCCCTTTTTCCTTCCATGTGCCTTATACACTCCTTAAGTCTCCTAAATGTCACTTCCTGCCCCGAACCTGACAGTCTACTGATTGCAGGGACTTACAGTGGACAATACTGGCCAGCAAAGAACAGCAGCAGAAGGCAAAACAGCTTTTAAAAGCTATTAGATGCTTAAAGCCAATATTCTAGAGGAGCACTTTGCATTTGCATACTGCACATACCCCTCAATTTTCACTGTTTTTGTAGAATGTTCCTTATTTTTCATATTTTTGACCTGTACCTTATAAAATTTTGGATTTTCTGCTGAATCTATGAGAATTACAGTCAGATGATAATGCCAAACATTCTTGTTTTTTTTTTCAGAAATACATGTTGATGGAAAACTTGTTTTTTTATTGATTTTTTAGTGAATTAGAGATATATTTAAAAGCGGTCCCCAATTTCGATCCTTTGTTTCCTCGTTATGTTTGAAGTGCTTTACTGGCTTTCAGAGTCAAAGCTGGTAAAATACTTCCTTCTCCTACCCTTATTTTTCATTAACTGGCAGTAAACGGAGCAGATAAAACTCCATGCACCACAAAGAGTTATGATTGGGCCTCTGATCAGTACCTTTTATTACGTGTTCTTGGTATGGATGCCAAGGTTCAAATCTCACGTGATGGCATCTGTATCTCAAACATACAATTAACTGGTGACAACTGGACCCAGTCATTTTCTATCTATTTTTTTCTGTTTTTGGAGAGTAATTATGGTACTCAGTGCATTACAGTTTAGATATAACTTTGCAAAGTTTTTAGCTAGACAATCATACATTCCATTTTTAGCTTGCATACCATGCTTATCTGCATTTTCTCTGATTTTTCTTCTACTAAGTAAAATGATGAACCTGGATTTCTACCAACAACTGTGAATAATCTTATCCAGCTTATTAGGACATGCAACCATGGAGAGTAAATTTATTTTAGCTAGACAACTGGATGTCAGAACAGGAAATGCATACAGGGGAATTCAATAAAGCTAACACTGTGCTTTTTTCCATGTTCATGTCATGAGGCAAACGTGGGCACAGCCGGTTTTAGATTCAGTAAACTCCGTGTAGGGGCACACAATCATATGCACCCAGTTGCAAAAACTGGAACTTTCATGAAATGCAAATTTCAGCATAAGTAGCTAAACTTTATGCTAACAAAGCAAATCTATACAAATAGGCAATCCAACAAAGTGTACTGAAGCTGTGTAGACTCTGTGTATATGTTGGAATTGAAAGAGGAAAATCTCCATGTACAGCAGGCTAACATGGAAAGAAGGGGAAGTAAAAGTCATGATATCTTTAAATAAATGACCCTAACAGTTGACACCACACATATTATGTCCTGTTTATACATTGTGGATGCTAGAATTAAGTGTAAAATTTAAAATGTTCATGCTAATTACCAAAACATAAATGCACTTTTGGTACCCCACTCCAAGTGTAAAATAAATATCTATGTAATACAGGCTTCTGAAATGTGAAAAGATATGAGACAGGCTACTGTAATGTAATGTAATATAATGTAACGTTTATGTAGTATGTAGAACATATCTTGGCAATGTAATACCCTGCCGTGTGTTCTCAAAACTTGGTCTACCATGCAGGTGTACATTCATGGCTACTAACCATGTAGAATCCAGGCTGTCAGCATTATTATCAAGCAAATGAGGGCAAAATGTATTTGTTGAATCATAAAAAAGATGCCCGTGTATGGATGTCCACTTTGTGTAGGCTCCTAAACAGTGTTTGGTGTTACAATCTATGTCAACAGTCAGTGTTTGACATTGGGGGGGGGCTGGTTCCCATGTTCCACCCTTCTGCAATATGCATTAGGATCATTCATAAATAATATTGTGTGGGTAATTGTTTAATGTTACATTTTCTATTTTGTTTTTATTTTTAATTAGGTAAACTTTGCTCAATGTGGTGCTTGCAGCAAAAGGTTTTGGCTATGTGCACTGATGTGTCACACCAAACAGGTGGTTGACAAAACCCAGTCACTGAAAAATAGATACTGGACACATTTAATTTAGGAGAGCAGACAGAATCCAGACAGCCTAAAACAGAAACTGGATACATTCAATTAGGAGAGCTGGGTATCACCCAAACCCATTAGACAAGGCTGCGCTATACCATGGCCATGCATGCTGCAATGTGACAACAGTATAAGAAAAGTTTCCATAGCCTGTACTAGAACCCAGAACCATCTGCATTTTAGTCCTATACTTAACAGCTGTCACCACATAATTAGTTACATGACATCTCCTATATCACCATTCATTGTTAACTTGACCATATTAGCTTGGTGCAGCTTTGCTTACTGGGTTTGCATGATGTTCAACACTAAGAATTGAATGTATCCAGTTTCTGTTTTAGGCTGTCTGGCTTCTAGTACAGGCTATGGAAACTTTTCTTATACTGTTGTCACATTGCAGCATATACTTGAGTCAAGAGGTATAACACTGGTATACTCATGGTCATGGGTTTGAATACTGCATATTCTATACAAGTTTTACTCCTTTTGCAGTTTAAATTCTATTTACTACTGAGCACTCAAGCAGTTTTTTTTTTAAATCATGCTAATTACAACTTAAGCAGGTGAACTGCATGTTAATTAGCCAATTCAATGTGGTGGACCTATCCCAGAAATTTATAAAGTATGCATTCAGCCTACATTCTGGTCTTCCCTTGATACTTCAAGACCATTGGAGTAGAGACTTGAAAATTTTAACTGAGATAATGCTAGGCTGCTGCAGGTATTCTTCATCTGTATGTGCTAGATACTGAAGTCAATGCTGCTTGTGCTGCTGACAACAGGCCTAGGCTAAGAAG
Organism: Protopterus annectens; assembly: GCF_019279795.1. Lineage (NCBI taxonomy): Eukaryota > Metazoa > Chordata > Ceratodontiformes > Protopteridae > Protopterus > Protopterus annectens. The sequence continues at coordinate 1,533,715,917 of NC_056728.1, read as the reverse complement.
GAGAAGAGTGTTCAGGCCCAGGGTAACCTTCCAGGAGCTACATGAGCTGGAGATTATAAAGTGCTACAGGGTGATCGGGGACATATTACAAGAGCTCCATGATCTCTGCCACCCTCAACCCAGAATCAGAGCCAACTGAGGGGAGCTCATCCCATTGGAAACAAAGGTATTTGTAGCCCTTAGGATATTAACTACAGATACTTTTCAAAGACCAACTGGGGACATGATGGGGGTGTCACAGGCATCAACATCCAGGATACTCAACCAGTTTCTGGGTGCTATGCTCCTACATGCCAGTGAGCACATATCTTACCCTCTTTCCCCTGAAGAGAGGGCCAGCAACATGCAACAATTCTACCATGTAACTCACTACCCTGTACTGGGTGCCATAGATTGCACTCATGTACACATCAATGCACCACCTGGTGAGCAGGGTAGAATCTACATTAACTGCAAGAATTACCACTCCATCAACTACCAAGTCATGCACAATACCCAGTGGTTTATCTTGAACATGTGTGCTGATAACCCTGGCAGTTACCATGATTCCCATATCTGGCACACATCACAGCTGTACCAGATGTTTGCTAGGTTGGACATCCTACAGGGCCATTTACTGGGGGATGCTGGCTATGCCCTGGAATTGTGGCTGCATTTCATTGCTGGAACCTGTGTTCTGAGAGACTGCTTTTCAGTCTATCTGGAAATCTACAGAGCTGAGTATATATTTTTTTGTTTTTAGAGTTTGAACTGTTAATTGTTGCTTATAGTTTTTCACATCTCTGCTGAAAGTGTTTTGTTCCACCCACCCTTCCTATTTCTGGCTTGTAGTTTAAATTTGGTGGCTTTTGCAGTTGCCCGCCCCACTGTAGATTTGATCTGGGACACTCCCCCAGTCCCATCTCATTACCACATTCTACCTAATAAACTCTTTCTGCACTTGCTTTTAGTCCTTTTTAATTTAAATGCATTTTTAAACTGTGTTTGGTCTAATATTGCTACATACTCAAGTGTGCTAGCTTGCACTGCATGTGAATTGTTTTTACTGCTGTTTTAGCTAGTTTTCTGTAACAAAACAAATTCTGTAAGCCTGTTTCCTACCTTTTCTGTAACTAGTGTTCCAGATACAGATTTTCTGTATCCAGGACTGTATGTAAGCTTCTAAGCCCCCACCCCCCAAGCCTTTCATTGTTGGAGGGAAGCCTTCTAGCTTATCAGTGGGAATGGTAAGCAATAGGTAACCTGTCTACCACATAAGGAGTGGTTCTGGCCCAGAAATTGTAGTTATTGGCTGTTTGGGCAATCTTTTCCATCTCTCTCAACTTTCTGATTTGAAAGCCTGCATTTGCACTTGTTTCTGTCCTGTAACGCATCTAGTGCAGATACAGATTCTTAGTTTTAGCACTTAAATTTGCTTATTCATGCTCAGCACTTGTTCAGAACTTGTAAGCACTAAATAAGCTACTAATTACTACAGCACTCAATCTTCCTCATTACCTAGAGGAAAACAGTTTTTGTACTTTTCTCACTTGCTTAGAGAAAAACAGCTCTTGTACTCACTTTCCTCACTTATCTAAAGGAAAATAGTTTTTTTATTCAGGCATGTCCAAGGGTCAGCTCCCAGTGTTCTCTCCTGTCTATCTGATGAATCTGGGCATCTTGGGGCAATGTAGAAACTGCCTCATGTACACAGACAGCCCTCTCCTCCTACCACCCAACACCACAACCTGTGAGAGATGCACTTATCTAGCCAAACTGGAGGTAAAGCTCTCTCCAACCAAGACTGAACTTGACAGTCATGAGGAGAAGGTAAACATTTGCACCACACCACACTCATCACATAGTCTCACTAAATCTACACCACCAAAATCCACACATAATAACATAAAAACATTTACGGAGGCTCTCAATAATAATCTGTTTAAGCAAAAGAGACCTCCAAAGCAAAAATGCAAGCAACCTCCATCCCCCAACACAACCCAAATGACACATAGCCCACAGACTCACTGTGTCACTCAACCACAGCCAATAAGGCAAAACAACATACCCAACACACTAGTCATAGGTGACTCTATAGTCAGGCACACTGATGTCCCACTCACCAGGCTGAACAAGGAAAAGGTTACTGTCAGCTGCCTGTCGGGTGCCAGGATCCGCCACATAACCCATGCACTCAGGTCACTCCACAACAAGTACAAATATGACTCTTTCATTGTCCATGTTGGTGTGAATGACCTGAGACATACCTCCCTGGACTACATGAAAAGAGACATAGAAGAGATCTCCGATCTTGTAGCCCAGGCAGGTATGACCCTAGCCCTGAGTAGCATTATGCCATCACCCAGAATGATACCGCAGTACAAGGACAAAATTATTGACTTCAACAATTGGCTAAGCCTCTGGTGTCATTCTTAGGGGATCCAGTATCTGTCTGCTTGGGATGACATGGTCAACAGACCACGATGCTTTGCTACAAATGGCCTGCACCTGTCGCCCCTGGGATTCCAGATACTGGCTAAGGCTCTTGCCGCCCCTATAGTGCCTTTTTTTTAGGCAAGGCTCAAATGACAAATTCACCATCATAACAGGAACAAGCAAGCAAAAACTGAGGGTAATGCTACTCAATGCTAGAAGTCTAAATCTCAAAATGCACTCACTCGAGGCACTCCTTAAAACGGAGAACATCGATATCTGTGCAGTGACCTGGTTAAAGGCTCCAGAGAGCACCCCTGCACTACCAGGCTATAACTCATACCACACTTTTCAGCCATGTAACCTGGACCAAAACACCAAAGGTGGAGATGTGTCCATAGCCATTAGGATATCCACACCTCCAGGCCAGTTGCTCAGCATAATGCATCCGAGGTAATCCAAGTGCAACTAACTCTGGGCATAACTGCAATCCAAATTGTAACTTGCTACAGATCCCCCACCATGCCCCAATATTCCCACTCCTCTTTTCTTGATGTACTGGAAAATATTAAGGTTCAACCAAACACTCTAATAATGGGCGACTTCAACTACTCCACCATTAACTGGGAAAACTTCTCGTGTACCAACTCCTTAGCTCAACGCTTTCTGGAATTCATAAACTCCAATGCCTTGGATCAACTTATCCACTTATCCACACCCCCACCAGGGGCAACAATATCCTAGACCTAGTCATTACCAACATGAGTGACCGGTGTTCCAAATCTGAAGTCAACTCCTCGTTGGTCCAATCCGACCATAAGCTAATCACCATTGATATCCACATCCCTCCCCCATCCCACATTAAGGAATCCATGGTAAAAAATTCTCCAAAGCCAACTTCATGCTTCTTAAGACAGAAGTGGTGAACTTCATGACACTCATGCAGATGGACAATACAGTTACAACTGATGAATCTTACACAAATACACTCTATAAGCACTTACACAAGTGCATGGATCGTGCTATCCCAAACAGAAAAACCACAAATTCACCAGTAGGACTAGTAGACACAAGTTTATTTTTCAGGTTAAGTGCTTTCATCAAAGTAAAATTGACTTCCTCAGAACAATATACAAACAGTCATGCGGATTTAAATATGTTACACTGTCACAGGATAGGTGAGGAATCCCACCAGTCAAACAAAAGATCTCTTGAATAATTTAATACCTTAAAGGCATACACTATAAACACTAAAAATACAATAAAATACATTTCTGTAAAAAAAATTATATAAAATTAAACCCTTTCTGCTCTTTCTTTTAAAGCAGGCAAGATAGATATAAAATCATTTAATCCTGGACACAGATTAGCTGCCAAATGAAGCTGCCACATCAGTTCCCTCTTGTTTAAATATATCCCAAACTTGAATCCAGGGAAATTAACACATATTTTACTATGCCTAAATAAGGCATTAGTTTCTTTGCAATTCTTAATGTCATATAAGTGTTCATATATCCTGGACCTGAGAGCCCTCTCAGTTTTCCCAACATAAAACCCCGGGCAGGAATTACACTTTGCCATATAAATTATTTTGCTAGTCTGACAGTTACCTTTTTTGAAAAACACTGTGTCCTGGTTGATATTATCAAGTTTCAAATTAGCAGCTGATAGTATATATCTACACTGTGTACAACAACCACAGGCTTTGGTGAATTTATTCATTTTTTCACTACTATTGTTCATGTTACCCTCCAAGGTAAGTTTCAAGTTGCGGCCCACTTTAGTACAAAAAATAGGCTGTTCACCCACTGCTTGTAAAATATTAGGGTCACCCCTAAAAATGTTTCAATTCTTCCAAAGTATATTTCTGATGTCATTATAATGTGTACTATATTGCACCCCATATGCCTCGGAGAAGTTATGGGTAGAACTCTCTGTTGTTTCACAATTTTTGGTTTTAGAAAGGCCTCTACCTAGTAGAGGTTCATATTTAGAACCCCACTCTCTCAAAATCTCTTGTAAAATACCCTCTACAAATTCTAGTGTATAATCTCTCTCCAGAAACATGTTCCTCAGGTCACTGAATTCCTTAATGACATCCTCAAGATGGGAAGTCATTCTAGAAATTCTGATTACCTGCCCCTTAACAATACTTTTTTTCTGGTATAGTGGGTGATGACTTTGGAAATGGAGGTAGGAATTACAAAAAGTTTTCTTTCTATACACCTTGGATCTAAAACAATACACATCTTTAATGATGGTGGTATCAAGATAGTGAATTTCTTTCTCATTACACTCATAGGTAAATTTCAAATAATGGGTATTGCCATTTAGATATTCAACAAAACTAGCAATACTTTCCTTGGTACCCTTCCATAAAATAAAAATATCGTCCAGGTACCTGCTGTAAAACAAAATATCCAAATGGAACCTACTTTCAAAAATAAACTCTCCCATCCTAATAAAACAAGGTTTGCATAAATGGGGGCACAAGCTGCCCCCATAGCAACTCTTTTGGTTTGTTGGAAATATTGCCCTTCAAATAAAATATGATTGTTATCTAAAATCAAGGCCATTATTTCACAAACAAGCTGTACACGCTCTGGAGATAAACTAGAATGATCAAACAGCATTTATTTCAAAATAATCCAAACCTTTTTCTCTAGGAATAGAGGAGAATAAATCTTGTACATCTATTGTCAAAAAGATCAGATCAGGATTCCATAAATCTTGCTTAATCTGTCCCAAAAAGTCCCAGGAATCTTTTACAAGATGTGGCATACCCTCAACTACATGCTTAACCATCTGATCCACAAAGACTGCCAAATTGTGTGTTTTGGACCCCCCTGCTTCCACAATTGGCCTAAATGGGGGTGATAAAACATCTTTGTGGATCTTAGGGATGCCAAATATACTTGGTACCTTGGGAAAATTATTTAATAGAAAATAGTAAACTTCCTGACTGATCCTTTGTTCTAGTAAATATTGTTCCAAAAACCCATCAATATGCTGATATGAAATATTAATCTGATTCTTGGATACCTGCAAATAGCTTTCCTCCTGAAACAAAATACCTTGAATAAGATTTTTATAGTCTTCACTGTTGAAAATTATGCCGCCCCACTCCCTTGTCTGGGGTCATTATGCGGATACTTCTGTCATGTTTTAAAGAAAAAAGTAGTTATTTCTCTTCAGAACTCAAATTAAAGTAGAACTTCTTGTTATTAGCCCAAAGTTGAAACAATTCTTGTTTAACCACATTCTCAAAACTAGCTACCAAAGGGTGCAAGGGAGGGTTGAACACACTATTTTTTCTCAAGGCCATAGATTTATGCTCAATATTACCAATATTGTTTTTAGGAAACAGCAATTGAAAATTAATTTTCCTAGTAAACAGGTGAATATTAAGTAATACTTCCGCTATATCTGGTGTCTTAGCAGGAACAAATTTAAACCCTTTAGAAAAAAGTGAGAAATGTTCTTCAGAAATAACTCTGTCTGTATAGTTGTAAATATTAAATCCTTTAGAGGTACAGATGATATTAGAATGTAAGGAATTCCCATCTAATACATGCCCCTGCCTCTTCCCTTGTAGGTATGAAACCCTGTGGGCAGGGTAATCGTAATTGTAATATTGTTGGACTCCTAGTTGTCTGTTCGCTATTCTTTCTGAGCATTTTAGGGTGGGAAAATCCTCTTCTACATGAAAACCTTCATTAAATAGTTACTCAAAGGGAGTGGTATTCCCAGTAACCTCTGAATAACCATCTGAAAAACCTCCACTTCTTTGAAAATTGAAACTCCCTGGCACATTTTCTTGACCATAACTATCAACAAAAAGCCTGTCTGTGGGGTATACTGTATTGGATTTGTATTGTTGAACATCCCTATTAAGTTTCCTTTTCTTTTTCTGAAATTGTATGTTACACTTTTTTCAATCCTCTCAAGGACTTTGGAATACAATTCCTCATACTGAGGAAATAGTAAATCTTCCAAAATGTCCTTGTCAAGTATTTCCACTTATTTAAGTAATTTAACCTTCATTTGTTCCTGAAAAACAAAACACTTTGTTAAGCAATTCAATACCCCATTTATCAAACAGGTTAGTGAAATCTTGCACCATATCCATGTTGTAGTATAACCCAAAGGGAAATTTAAAAACACGTAGTCCCTGAGTAACCACCTTCAATTTAATACATTAATTAAAATAAAACATTTCCATCTGCAAAGTCTTGAGTTTGTAAAGTTTTTTCTCAAACCCAAAAATCATGTCTCTGATGGATGTATAGTTCTTATCTTGTTTCCTTTTTGGCTCACTCTGACTTTTGCCCCAGTTGCCTCCTGAAAAATTAAACTTTTGATTTAAAAAAACATGTAACTTAGAATTAACCTCTCCCAAGGCCTTAGGTGAACTGGAAACAACAACAGAAGGACCAGTTTGTCTATTAGAAGTTGAAACTTCGGCTTCAAACCTCCCCTTGTGTACAGAATGACACACAGTACCTGTTTTACTGTTCCCAGTTCTGGATAATGAATCCTGTATGGTCTCCACATCCTTTCCAAAATATACCACTCCATTGGTATTTGAACGCTCCAAACCAGAATTTACTGTAGAAACCTGATTTTTATCTGGTACAGAAGGCAAAAAATGCTCGGAAGTAACAGCAGGCTTTTCAGAATGAACAACAGCTTCAATGATGACATCATGGCGCCCTCTACCTGAACACTCTCAAATTCCATCCACATTGACCGTTTGACTGCCAGAAACACTTGAAATTCCCTCAGAGCTTCCCTTAGCATCAGGGCCAAGCTCCGTAGACTGACACAAAGTCATTTTTGAAGAAAAAATCTCAATAAAACGGGCCAACTCACTTCTGAACTCTGCCACATCTTTTTTAAGTTCTACAATCTCTACAGACTGCCCAAATCCAACATCAGTAGGCAGGCCTATAGAATCCAGAGAGTCCATCAGTCCAAAGCTACAAAACTGAACTGAAACCAAATAATTGTAGCAAACTGGTGAAAATAAAAACTAAAAACCACAAATTCACCAGTAGGACTAGTAGACACAAGTTTATTTTTCAGGTTAAGCGCTTTCATCAAAGTAAAATTGACTTCCTCAGAACAATATACAAACAGTCATGTGGATTTAAATATGTTACACTGTCACAGGATAGGTGAGGAATCCCACCAGTCAAACAAAAGATCTCTTGAATAAATTAATACCTTAAAGGCATACACTATAAACACTAAAAATACAATAAAATACATTTCTGTAAAAAAATTATATAAAATTAAACCCTTTACACTCTTTCTTTTAAAGCAGGCAAGATAGATATAAAATCATTTAATCCTGGACACAGATTAGCTGCCAAACGAAGCTGCCACATTAGTTCCCTCTTGTTTAAAGTGTTTTTCCAGTTGCCACCCTGGGGTTTATTTCAATGGTATCTAATATCCCAAACCTGAATCCAGAGAAATTAACACATATTTTACTATGCCTAAATAAGGCATTAGTTTCTTTGCAATTCTTAATGTCATATAAGTGTTCATATATCCTGGACCTGAGAGCCCTCTCAGTTTTCCCAACATAAAACCCCGGGCAGGAATTACACTTTGCCAGATAAATTATTTTGCTAGTCCGACAGTTACCTTTTTTGAAAAACACTATGTCCTGATTGATATTATCAAGTTTCAAACTAGCAGCCGAGAGTATATATTAAGTTTCAAGTTGCGGCCCACTTTAGTACAAAAAATAGGCTGTTCGCCCACTGCTTGTAAAATATTAGGATCACCCCTAAAAATGTTCCAATTCTTACAAAGTATATTTCTGATGTCATTATAATGTGTACTATATTGCACCACACATGCCTGGGAGAAGTTATGGGTAGAACTCTCTGTTGTTTCACAATTTCTGGTTTTAGAAAGACCTCTACCTAGTATTGAGTGTAGGAGCTCTCTGGTCAGCCTCAGTAAGAAGCTGACATCCCTTATAAGATCCTCCAAAGCTAGCTATGAAAACAAAATCACCACTAATTCTAAGGACAACCACAAAGCATTCTATAGCTATGTCAAGAATCTCGATAGAAACACCCAGATCTGGTCTGAGTTACAGCACAACGGTACAAAAATTACAGAACCGACTGATATTGCCAACATCCTGGCAGATAGGTTCTGTGCTAACTTTACACCCCCTCACCCCCTAAAGGGCCCATATCTATACAGGAAGAATGCAGAGTCCCTGTAATCACAACTATGCAGGTAAAAGCTGCACTCTCTAAAGCCAAAAACACAGCATCCATGGGACAGGACAACATCCCAGGCTGCGTTTTGCATGAAATTCAGAATGAACTGGCTCCCCACCTAAGCACCATGTTCAATAATCCTGGGAGCTATCGCCATATTAGCCTGATGAGCTGGTCTGCAAGGCCATGGAATGTATCATCATGGAACTCATAAACAAAGAAATCGGTAACCTCCAAACTCTGGATCCCACCCACTTCGGGTTTGTGAAAGGCAGATCATGCCTCCTGAACCTGATTGACTTCTTTGAGGCAGTCACCAAAGCTGTAGATGAGGGTAAGGTGGTTCACACAGCCTATCTTGACCTCACCAAGGGTTTTGACACCATCCTTAATTCTGGAATTATAGCTAAACTCATAAACTAGGTATAAATTCCTATGTCACAAGATAGGTTGCCAACTGGCTCACTGACAGAACCCACACTGTAAAAGTTGCAGACTCCAAATCTGACCTCAAACCAGTGACAAGTGGAGTACCACAGGGTTCATTCCTGGGACCTCTCCTGTTTGGTAGCTACTTCTCTGAAGTACAGGCTAACACAGAAGGCCTCTGGCTAATGAAGTTCACAGATTACTGCAAAATAGGAGCCATAGTCAAGTCCCCAAATGATGTGGACATCCTACAGAAGGGCCTCACTGAGACAGATGCCTGGTGTCAGAGCCATGGCTTCAAGCTCAATGCTAAAAATGCAGTGTCATCCCCTTTGGTAAAAACTCTGTACCCATGAACTACCACATAGGCAGCAATCTACACAACACCAATTGTGTGATAAGAGACCTTCGGAGCCATGTGGACAGTAGTCTCTCCTTTGATAGTCATATCGCCACAGTAGTCAGGAAGTCCTTCTATGTGGTACACCTCATCATAAAAGAGTTCTCATCCAGGAAAAAAGAGGTCATTGTTCCCCTCTACTTGACACTCATTAGACCCATTATAGAGTACAATGCTTCTTTTGGAATGTACCTTACAAGACATCTGCAGCATCTGGAAAGGCCACAGAAGTACCTCACAAAGAAGATTACTGGCCTCAAATAAATGCCCTACACTGACTGTCTCAAAGAACTCCAGATTTACTCCGTAGCATATCACCTACTCCGAGGTGATCTCTTCCTAACATATAAAGGTATGGCAAACCCAGAGCTGTTGGACATGCTACACCTAAAGAAATCCCAATCCCTCCAAGCTACATGCTCTAGGGACCTAAACCTTGTCACCACAATAAACAAGACATGCTGGAGGGATAGATTCCTGTCCCAGAGTCTTCCCATACTCTGTAACAGGCTACCCATCTATGTCAAGCAAAGTTCTTCATTAGCACTCTTCAAGAAAAATCTTAATGAGTGGATGGGAAATAGGAAATACACCCCGGGAATCACTTCTGTGTCTCTGCTCGACAGTGGCACAGGAAAATAACTTTCTTGGGTGGCGTAAGCCAGGGAACCTTGTTGGCTAGGCTTACATAGGCCCTTGGGCTGATAGCGTAGTACCTTCCTATAAACCTATGATAACACCCATCAGAAATGCAAACACACCCATGGAAGAATGCCATAATGAGGTTGCACAAAATAGAAACATCATAGACTGTGTGTTTGGGCTTCTGAAGTCATGGTTCTGCTGCTTAGATATATCTGGTGGAGCCTTGCAGAATACTCCATGAACATGTACACAAATATTCACTGAATGTGCTATGCTCCACAATCTGATCCTGCATAAACAGCTGTAGCAGGATCAGCAAGGGGAAGGACCCCCCCCCCCAGCTGCTGTGCCTGTAGGCAGATGTAGGCATGTTCACTATGCCCTTGCTGTGGCTAAGAGACAATGCATAGCACATTCACTGAGCACTTAGAGACCTAGGGACTAATGCCTTTCTCCTAAAAATCATGCATATATTAAAACTGATGCCAGGCAACTGATGCAACTTGTACCTATCCATGTATTGGCTGTGTACTGCCTGCATAAGACAAAGTCATCCCGGAACTGAAATTGTGTCAGTTATTGCATTTTCAAGGTATGTCCATAACCTACAAAGTATTCTTGTAGAGTATTATCACATATCCTGTGTATCTATAACTTGGTGCATAATGCAAGTACATATTGGTGTATTTGAACAGTAATTAAATTAACATGTGACTACCAGACACAATTGTACTTTTAGGTGTCCATTTGTAATCAGTAGGTCTCATGCATAAAACATGCATGCAGTACAACTACAGCAGATCACTGGTATATCTTTCAAGATAGTAGTTAAAAAATGAGGCTACACATTGCAGCGTCAGACTTCAGACTTGTCTGTATCATAACAGTAAAAATGGTTTTATCCACTACCTCCGCAGTACAAGGGGTGCCTCGTTGTAATTGCCATAAAATTTAGTCATGTATGCTACCAACCAACCCACAGAAGATGGGTGTGTGTCACAGTTATTCTGTCCCACAGTTGAGGGACAATAGAATAGATTTGATTATGCATTGTAAGTGTTAGGTAAGTGATGAATATCAGTGTACATTTCTATGCATGTGGTTGTGTGATGAATGACCCTTGTTCTGGCAAGCTGCTTCTGTGAATAAAAGGGCTAAGGCAGCCATCCTGTCTGATTATGTTGTAATGTTGTTGAGGTTTCTAATCCTGATATAAGCAGATGTTTTTGTGGTGCACTTGCAATGGTTTGTGTTTTACAGACTGTGAGTCTATGTCCCATATTGGTATCAACTTTCTTTTGTTTAAATTCCACAGTTGCACATTGTACAGCATGGATAAAACATTTTTGATAATGCTTAGCCATTTTGCTTGGAGCACAGCAGTACAGAAACAGTGAAATAGGAAATAGGATTTAGGTCAAACTGGCAACCACAGACACTGGATACATGCAATTATTGCCATTAGTAATTGTAAAATCCCAGCTTGGTGTGCAGATAGGAGTGGGCTGTAGTAGCATGTATATATCACATAGTAGTAAATGTCATATGTGAACAATGCGCCTCCTGGTTGTGCACTGCTTACCAATGCACAAAGAGGTAAAAAGGCAAATTGCACATGCATTTAAACTTAGTTAATCATAGTGAAAATCTGAGGCCTCTTGCTCTGTCTATCTACCGATCTATCTATCTATCAATCTTCTCTCTCTCTCTCTCTCTCTAGATATATATATATATATATATATATATATATATATATATATAGATATACATATAGCTATCTATCTATCTATCTATATATATATATATATATATATATATATATATATATATATATATATATAGGCACATAGAGATAAATACCCAGATATCCTTAGTTCCTTAGAGCCCTAAATACCTGTCATACTCTTAGAGCAAGAAATCTGGACAAAGACAAAAATAAGTTGGGGGACACAGGCCCTAAAATAGAGACATTGTCAAATATTGCTCTAAGGAAAATTAGACAGCTGATAGAATAAAAGGTGCTGCATTATCATGAATTTTTAGAAGGATATGATGAGTGAAATTAATATGTGCTTTACTATTTACAGACCTCATCTCTCAATGATTTGCCATTAATTTTTCCAGAAAACTACATGTTTGTGTGAAACAGACCAAATATATGAGTCAAATGTCTGGACATTCTGCAAGCATCTGGACAGTTGAGTGGTATGCTGTCCTATCATTCTCAGAAGCAATGTCTCCTCTAAGAGTATATGTGGAAACACTGCAAAGTGAGGGCACAATATAAGTATATGTACATATATTGACGAGTCATTCATGCATATCCCCACCAGCAATAACATCAAGAATCACAATAGCACTGGGTCACCCTGATCTGTCAACACATATATCAACAAATGTACAAGTTTCAATATATAAGTTGTGTGGTCCCTCATGGACAGGGCCAATTGAAGGTGCTCACGCCTTGCTAATCCAAATGCAAACAGAAAAATATAACCAAAAAGCATATTAGTTACACATCTAGGCTAATAAACTGCTAATAGCCTTAAATGACAATGTGAAGCAGTGTGGCTATGTACGTCTCCCAAGCTGTTATTCAATACATGTCTTGGTTATGTCATCTAGTTTAATTTCATCTGCAGTCCTACTGAAATCAGATTTGTGCTGTGGCATGTGTGCTAAGTACTTTGAATGTAATTTGTAAACTTAGGGATTCTAATCTCACTGCAGACAAATGTGTGTGTGTGTGTGTGTGTGTGTGTGTGTGTGCGTGTGTGCGTGTGTGTGTGTGTGTGTGTGTGTGTGTGTGTGTGTGTGTGTGTGTGTGTGTGTGTGTGTGTGTGTGTGTGTGCGTGTGTGTGTGTGTGCTTGTGTGTGTGTGTGTGTGTGTGTGCACGCATGCATTTATAGTCAAAAGTGGAAGTGTGTATCCCAGTCTAACTTCACAAATGGCATGGTTTCCCATTTTCACCCTACTTCCTCAAACATCCAGTCTAAGCAGTCCTACAAACTCTTGTCCCCGATCTGGCCTGCTGATGTCATCTACCATAAAATCACCTGAATACTTCTGCTGTGGTGTGTGCATTAAGTACTGTGATCTGTAGCCTGTAAGCTTAGATAGGTAAGGTTTCTATTCTCACTGCAGTCAACTGCGTGTGTGTGTGTGTGTGTGTGTGTGTGTGTGTGTGTGTGTGTGTGTGTGTGTGTGTGTGTGTGTGTGCGAGCAGTTGGTGGATGTTATATCGAGTATTTTATAACAGCCTGTGGTACACTATCTATTTGCCTCCAAAATACACTGCTGATGTCAAAGGTTATATCACATGACTGGATGTGTATATGTCATGACAAGCCATGTTCACACACTTTCCTGACACATGGGTAGATGTCACCTCATCTTATATAGGACAGACAATAGTGACATTCTTGTTATTGTATTCACAAACATCACAAAATATGGTGATGGGCAGGTTGACACAGTAGATCACATAGGAGTCCACGTGAACTATGATGTTTGCGGATGATATTGTGATCTGTATTGAGAGTAGGAAACAGGTTTAACAGAATATGGAAAGGAGTAGATATGCTCTCCAGAGCTGGGTAATGAAGGTTAGCAGGACTAAGACAGACTATATGTGTGTAAAGGGGATGGAGGATAGAGGAATGTTTAGGATGCATGGAGTACAGTTAGTGAAGTCATACAATGTGAAATACTTTGGACCAACATTTCAAAGTAATAGTGATTGTGGAAGACACATAAAGAAGAGAGAGAGAGCATGCAGGATGGAGTGGGTGAAGAAGAGTGTCAGGATTGATTTTTGTCAGATGCATAACAATAACAGTGAAAAGAGAAGGTGTCCAAGATGGTAGGGAGACCAGCTATGTCTTATGTATTACAGACGGTGTCACTAACAAAAATACAGGAGTGATAACAGGTAGAATTCCAGATGTTATGATTTTCATTGTGTGTGTAGAGGATGGACACGAGTAATAGCATATTATACTGTTGACTCATGTGTTACAGTTTGGAGACAAAAACAGATTTCTGGGAATGTCTTGTTGGGACATGTAATGATGAGTGATGCTGTGCATATTGGAAATAGAATGCTTGGGATGGATGTGCTACGTAGGAGGAAAAGACGATGCACATGGCAGACTTAACTCCCCAGAAACCAACCTAAACAACAGACACATACTAAACACAAATCAGTCTACAAGCAGACAATACACATAAAATATTTCATCACCACTGTCTCAAAATAGCATTACTTAAGGCAATGGGCATGTATTCCAAAGGTTCTCATAACAGCTGACACTATAGTGAGATGTACAGGTGCATGTAGCTGTCAAAGCACACATGCAATTAACTCTCTCAACAAGAAGTCCCTCTCTCAAGCCAGCATACTTCATCTTGGTATGAATGAATCATGGCCATGCATTTTGTCTGCCTTAGAAAATTTCTATTTTGATATAATGGTAATGCTTCTAAACACCATCAGGTAAATACCCAGGTCTCATCCTATAAATCACGGTACCTATGGTTATGCACATGCAAAAAAAGCAACATTATACTGTATTATCATTCTGATGAAATTTGTCTTATGTGCTGACATACAATCCTGAGCTCTGAATCTGATGGGTCAACTTTGGATGTACACTCATATGGATGTAGTAGACAATCATTAATGAGAAAAAAATGAGATGTATTAATGACACACATAGAATTGTCTGACTTCACTGCCCATACAAAACCATCCAGTATGAAGAATTTTAATAATTATGCCAGCGACTGTCTAAATAACTATGTACACTCTAAATGACAGGTAGAATTATCAGATCAGTAGCACAAATGGAGGTAATACACTCAGATTAATATAGATATTCCCCCTGTGCATCAGACACATAGCTATAGTATCTCTGAATCCAAAAGACAGACAACAGGGATGTAGCACAGTTATTGTCACTTGCACAGGGTGTTGTGTGGTGGGCAGGAGGCTTAGGCTGACACAAAAGGCTGGCAAGTGTGTGTGTGTGTGTGTGTGTGTGTGTGTGTGTGTGTGTGTGTGTGTGTGTGTGTGTGTGTGTGTGTGTGTGTGTGTGAGCAAGCAAGGGAAGCAGCCATGATGGACCTTATAAATGTTGTGTGCGAGTGCCTGCAGGTGCCCTCAATGTGAAAATGGTGTGTGAGTGCCTGAATTAACGTAGCCAAGCTCAGGGCTAGCTCTGTGTGTCTTCATGTCAAACAGTTGTGAGACATGCATGGTAGAGATGGAGAACATGAGAACTGGCTCTGCCAGGAAATGCAGGCACCTCCATGCCAAAGGTCAGGTTTTGTGCTACTACCTGAAGGTGACCGATGTCTGCTGGCCATACTCCCTTCGCAGGAACACCCAGGACCATGACCCCATGGCCTGCTATGTCTAAGTGTAGACAACACACTCCCTGCTGGAGCAGCGGATGTACTGCCACTCTGTGAGTGTGATCAGGTACAGCCACATTAGCTCTCAGCAGATGCAGTTGCTGACCTACACCCACGAGGCCGATGCTCCCCTCCCAGCAGAAGTTCCATCACAGACAGTGTGCGTTCCATGACAGATACACTACGCTCCTTCACAGACATATCCCATTCCAACATGTCATTCAAACGATCCAGAGAATCAACAACATGGTGGAGGAAGTCACGGATGTCAGACTGTGCTGCATCTATAACCTCGAGTATTATCCTGGAGTTCCTTTCTCAACGTGGCTGTGTCTCCATGATGGCCCTAAACATACGTCGAGTGACACATGATGAGAACCTGCAACAGGTTGGGGAGGGACAGCAGGCCTCCTCTGAGCACCCCTATTAATCTGCCTGTGTAGCACGTCACCAACAGTTTGGCTATGGTTAGGGTCAACAGTCACTGAAGCAACAATTATAACAACACTTCCATTGTCAATGTCCTCACCCTCCAACTGTCCAATTTCTATAGCCTTGGTTGACTGAGTATGCTTAGGCATACTGGCTGTGTCTGGTGATAATGACGGGGGTCACTGGATGTCAGCCTCTATGTCAGAATCAGCTGCTGCAATCCCCAACTGTGCCTCACTTTGGCCACCATTATTATCAGAGTCTGACGAGACACTAATAACAGATGGCATAGGAGACACAGACCAACTTCCATGTTCACCTGTGATAAAAAGAAGGAAAACAGGAATACATTAATATCTCCACTACTATTCTGCAATATATGTTTAGCAATTTAGACTGCTGTCACTATTACAGACATTCATACCTCTCAACCTCATGAGACACACACAGTTCAACCAGTAGTGCCATACAGCATGTTTTTCAGCTACTGCACTGACAGTGCCAGCACTTACATACATTTGACCATGGGCACCATTACAATCCACTGACATATCTCTCAATGATCATAGTATGTGCTATGCTACCCAAGTTAATATAGTGAAAACATCTGGAGCAGGATCATTAAGGGGAAGGGCAACACATCCTCCCAACAATGCCAAGGTCATCAGAGCCATAGACCAATAATGACTCAGAGGAGAAACCAGCTGTAAGGGTGGTTGTAGGCAGACATAGCAATGCTCAGTAAGTCCTTGCATTGGCTATGAGACAAGCCATAGCACACTGACTCTCCACCTTGCAGCCTAAAACCATCTTCTTATATCACTATACTTCAGTAGGAGGGAAGCATTAAAGATAACAGTTCAACAGTAAGGGTACACATTGCAGTTTTGGACTTTTCAACTCTACCTAAATCAGACAACAGGCAGGATGCAAAACATGCAGAGTAACCAGACCAGACAGTCTTGTTACTGCCATGGCAGGAACACAACTTTGCTCCCCAACCCCAAAAGAACAGTCAGTTCTTGTTTGTAACATCCAAACTGGATTTCCTTATTTGGCAACTGCATATCATATTATTCACAGTTAATATCATTTGACATTGTAAATGCAATGATATGGAATGGTGTACACCTTATGTCCCAGAATACCGGACAGATAACTGCTGAATGACCAAGGAACACAGACATGTAAACCACCGCTGTATATTTGCAAGCAAAAATCTGAACAGGGTGTGTAATCACTAACTGCAGTGTTTTAAAACAGAAACATTTCACTACATATGCTACAAAGGTGTATGAGTGGATAACAAGGTTAAGGCACCCATCCTGTGTTCTGAATGTGCATTGGATGTTGAATTGGATGCTAGACCTATGCAGACATATTTCCTGTGTAGTAACATAGTATACTGTGTATGTCATACATTGACTTATGTTTCTGACTGCTATTACTTAATTTTCACCTCTTAATTGTGGGCCACTGTTTGTGCAATGCTGCGCTTAGCTCAGCTGGTTTGTGCGAACAGTAGCAGTGCACAAACTGTACAATTGGACCACCCAGGTAGCAGACAGGAGACAGACATCTAAAAATAGACTTGTGATGCATTCTATTGATGTAAGCCTGCATGACACAGACCTGCTAAGTGCCAGTGCACTGCATTTAACAGCATGAATCACAGGATAAATACCACTATTCTAGATGGTCTTGTAATGTCTACTGTGGCTGCAGATGTGCCATCAACCTCCAACAACAGCTCCTTAACAGATACTGTCACAGATTTAGTTATGTAGCACTTGTATTTCATACAATCAATAGGCAATGCCACATATTTTCTACAGTATGTCATTATGTTTTCCACCCTACTTGCTCCCCATTTCACTACTTTCCTAAATCTCCATTTATCTTCTATAAAGCATTACCACTCGATGGCACACATTGCACAACCATGCGCATCAATGTTCAGATGCAATGAAATATGTTGGTCTATTTCAGGTGCTCATATGCACTTGTAAAAGTAACACCTACACCACTATTCCAACCCACCAAAATATATGCAAAGAAAACAACTGAAGACATTACATGATGCCATTTTTAACCTGGTATCATCTGGACCCAAAAAGTGGAGTGTGATCATGCATTAATGAGCTAAATGCATGAACACATCCTACAACAAAATTAATGAAGTAACAGGTGTATAATATATATATATATATATATATATATATATATATATATATATATATATGTGTGTGTGTGTGTGTGTGTGCGTGTGTGTGTCTGTTTGTATATGAGTATATACCAAATAATAGTTTGTATTGAGTATCCTAGAAAATACTTGCTACTCAGCTGACTGTGTGGCAACGTGTGTTAAAACAGTGACATTTTCCTTTGGTTTGAAGCACATGGTACTAGCTTCCATTACAGCTGTACATTGAAGCGTCAATTATCCGAATGTTGATTACTCAAAATGTCAGTCATCCAAATGCAGCCTTCCTAAGAGTTGCATCTGTACATGCATCATTGTGTCTGTATGTGCATCTATTTATCCTACTGCGTGGAATTTAACATTCACTGCTGCTTCTGCTTCATGGAATGGAATTTATCATTCATCGCTGCTTCCACTTCATGGAATCATATGCAACAAGTAAAAGTATGTGTGTGTGTGTGTGTGTGTGTGTGTGTGTGTGTGTGTGTGTGTGTGTGTGTGTGTGTGTGTGTGTGTGTGTGTATGTGTGTGTGTAAAGTTACATTTCTGTATTTAATACCATTAGTTTGCTTTCAAAAATGGGCTTGGATAACCACAGAGATGGAAGGGTAGGAAAATGACTATCTTTCTCAGTGGCACTTAGAAGACATGCTGGCATTTGTTGATCTCTGGAGTAAACTTGAGCTCAGCTAATATTGTAAAAGCCTGAATTGCTCAAAGGGGATGAGGGCATCACCACAGACTTTTTAAAGGTGGAATACAGGTGTGGCTTGGCATAGCCTCTGTGATACACAAAAACAGAAATGTTCCAGGCTCTTCTAAGGCTGATAGAGGTCATTATTATCCTAAAACAGGAAGAGATAAGTTATTGCTTAGGAATTATCACCAAGTTTCCTAATAGCACTAGAAAATAAGTTCTTAGCTAAGAATGTAGCTCTTCAATTTGAGCCATTGATACTATATGTAACATTAGAATAAAAGTCTGCCATGGGTAGATACGGTGGGTCATCTATATTTGGCTTAATATTCAGATACTAGTTGCTACAGCAGTGTGACATAAACTGTAACCTTATCAGAGTTTGATAAGATACCTGACTCATAGGGGATATGCAGACATCAGGCATTCTGCATTAGTGTGAAACTGTTCAACCAATTCCCTGTCAAGTGAAGGGATTATACAAAGACTCCTTGTATATTGAAGGCATTGCTGATACAATTCTTAGCCCTTGAAACTCTGCCTTCTTCTAAAGGCAGCAGCTCTGGTCTACTGAATCTCGATCTTTATGTAAACTAGTTTTGATTTTATTTGTAACTGCAATCAATGTTTTAACCATTTCATTCTTAAAATGTTTATTAAGGATGAATGTTATCACCCCTTAATATAATTTAATACGGTTCATCACTCTCATTCCCTAAACTCTAATCTAGAATTAAACATTTTTAGAAGTTTTTTATCAGGTTAACTATGTTAGGTCCCAATTAGCTTGGATATTCGACTCTCTAATGGATTATTATGTTTGTGCATTGTTGCATAAATCGGGAAGATATGACAGAAAAAGCAGGGTGAAGAAGTTGAAGTGTTCCAATACTTTATCTGTTGAAGGCCATGAATAATTCCACATGAAATAGCATGTTTCCCTGCAATCTCACTTATGGACATTGCACACTGTTGACATTGTGATGCATTTGAAAGAGGTGCATGCCTCTTAGCATCATGCAAACATGATAAAACAAGTGCATTGGTTTGCACAATGTTAAGCAATGCACACTTTTAAATGTATCTGAAAATAACTTACAACCAATGCTATTCCATGGTGATTTCCTTACAGTAACACTTTATTTATATAGGCTGCAATGTCACAACAGTATAAATAAAGCTTGCATACTCTGGATTAGAACCCAGAACCATCTGCAAGGTAGTCAAGCACTCTATACATGTCGCCACAAGTTACTTCACCTGTAGTTTGTATTTTACCATAAATGTTTAATTAGAAGTTATGTGCATAGCACAGCCCTGCTTACTTGGTTTGTGCGATGCCCAGCAGTGTAAAGCAATAACTATTGAAAGCATCCAGTTTTTATTTCTGGATGCTGAGCAGCATGCACAGTTTTCAAATTTTGCAAAGTCTAACAGTGTGCATTTTCAGTATCTATCATAACTGGAATTGATGGGAAACATCATTATACATTGGTGTTCATCAGCATCAGACATGTCTGGTGTTCAGGGAGAGGTTCAGAGATTTCACTCTCAAAGGTGGGGGTGTGCAGGAGTCCAAAATATTTGTTAGACATTTACTGAACGATTATGGTCTCTGCCTGTTGCAGGAGCACTATCATGGATCAGAATGCAAATTGGATGCATGGAATAGTTTGGCCTGGGATTTGTCTAGTGGTACCAGTATCCCCTGCACTGGTGAACAGTTAGAAATCACTATTGAGACCTTAGGATGAGAAAGAGGGACACCCTCAATCATTGGATGGATGCATGTAGGACTGATGGCATTTCACAGATGTGTAATTATCACTTACAGGCACTGCTTGAATGATGAAACAGCTGTATCTGTTTATGATTGCTGTTGTTAATATGTTTTTTCTCACAGCCAATGCAGAGTGAAGACTGAATGTGCGACCCTATGAGGGAAGATTGAGAAGGATGAGAGACACAAATGGTATGTATGCTACTAAACAGTACTGTTATTTTAGCACTGAATAAATCCAGCTTATTGTGCTAAATACTTGTATCACATTGAGTATGCATTTGTCCATTTTAATTCAAAACTATGCATGCATTACTATGTTTAGTAAAACACCATTCAGTATTACAAGGTAGACAGTGGTTGTCATTTAGAAAACTGCACTTCCAAACTATACAACACATGTTTAAGTAGACATAAATATTGCAATGTAAATTATGACCTATAAACCAGGGACATCAAGAGCATGCTACAGATTATAAACATTATAACAGTGAACCTGTATCTATAAAGTGTAAAGGGAAAGAGTGCTGGCCTTATGTTGTATTACAAATGGAAATTACACTATTACATTAGTCACTGCTTGTGATTTTGAAAAACACACTCCCCAAATTTAAGGTCAGCTCTTTAAAATACTGTTTTAGCTTGTTATCAATAAAAATCAGTAGTGTTACTTATTCATAATGATAGCAGGGGAAGTGCAGACCTCTATACCTGTGCCCCAGCTGGCCTGCTGCCAAATGTAAACATTGTACATGCAACATGCATATGTTCAATATATGCAACCATGGAAGACTGCTGGATGCAATCTGATCTGTAGTACAGTGTGTCTGTGTTAGCAATGGGATAGTATTCAATGTAATAAAGGTATTTATTAGCATTTGTTATTGCTATATGTAAAATGTAACAGAATATAGTACATTATTGTATAAAGCTTTGTATATTATCTGTGTGGTTACAACCGTTATTTCTTTTTTCTCTCATCCCACCCTTTCCCTTCCTTTTTATTTATTTATTTCTTTATTTTTTATTGTTACTATTGTATTATGTAGATAATCATGTTTTCCATTATAATAATTATTACTTATGTTTTTTTTATTATGTATAATTTTCTATTGTTTTACTGTTAAATCCATATTAATGTATTATGTTTCATTCTTTGTAATTACATGTTGTATTTTTATATTAATTTATTATATCTCTAAATGTTATTTATTTTGTACATTATTTGGTGTTATACTTATTTCATTATTGAATTTTAATTGTATTTGTTATTACTATAGCATGGCATGATAGGACAGTTCCCGGTGAAACACCTACACTCCCTCCACCGACTACAGCACCAGGGTCCAGCAATTCTAGGCTGCATCCTGGAAGCAACTCCCCTGCTGCCCATGGCCTACCTAGACCCTCAGGTAGTACTGCCTCAGAGGATAAGCCTGTGATTCCCTCTGGGAGCAGAGGCAGGGGGTGATTTTGTCACCCTAGCTGAACTGCCAGGATTGGTGCATAGGATTCTGCACTACACAATTGGTGCATGCCTACGCCGAGTGGAGATACTTATCTCCATTGTTGTTCTGATTCTCACTGTCCCCAAACATAACGCCCATATGTTGGCAATTCCTAAACCCCCCACTCCAACCAAGATGTTCACACCCCTCTTGGATCCTTCACTGACCCTGTCCTTGTATGTTTTGTCTGTGCATATGCTTCCTCACCTTCCCAACTTGCCCGGTCCCAGACTTGCCTATGTCCCTTCCCCAACATTCCCCTCTCTCCTTAAAAAGAAAAAAAGGGCACCTGTCCCAAAAAAATTATCGTCCCATACGTAACTCCATTTCACAGATGTGTCTACTTGACACACCTAACTTGGTCCAATTGGCTTCACAAAGCAATTATACTGTCACCCTCCTCTCTGGAGGTGGCAGTCCAAATTCAACTAAAAAATCTGTACATTTGCCTATTTGCTACTGTTGAAGAAATGGATAGCTATGGCTCTTATTTGCAGCCTTCCTGCACATTCTTGCATTCCTTTCACTCTGCTGTCCCCCCTGCTTGTTCCCATTTCACCACTTTCCTATTTTCCCCTTTTCTTTTCTTTAAAGAATTATTTTGCCATGGTGCATGATGCACAGCATAGTGCTTCAATTGTAAACAGGAGCTTATTCACTTGTATTGAATATCAATACCATGTAGCACCACACATCTTATAGTTATTGTGTTGATTGCATACACAGCTGATGTATCAAATTCATAAATTTCAGAATTTATAATGTGGATAAACACAGACAAGTATTTGGAATGACATACTTGTATTTGAATCTAGTACCATGTGGACCAAAACAATATAACACCAATGCATTTAACAGGTTGTGCTACAGAGTCAGTTGAGAAACAGGTGTATTTTACACATTGTATAGATAATTGCACACTAAGCTGCAGTTGCCTACACCTGCTACTTAAGTAAATCAGTTAGTAATCATTCAATAACTGCTATTCTATCATGTTTCTATGATCGTAAGAACAATATTTACAATATGTCACTTTAATAATTGCCCTATGTCCACCCATTGTATATGGATTTGTCCAGATGTACTGCCCTGCCAAGCTGACAAGTTTGTTCCTATTACTGAATTAATATTTTCTCAGACTTGCTGATCAATGCTGCTGCTTTATTGGGAATATGTGACAATAAATATTGATTGTTCAGAATACATTCACTAATTAGCTGACTCTGTGTCTTGATGGGTTAATGGATTGTTGATGAAGTCAGATGGTACTAGGTTTCAAACAGGGTGTTGACATACCATTTACAAGGTGTCTACTATAATTTGACATACATTCCCTTATACTACTGCCACTTAATATAGTTTACCAATGTTGAGCATTGTACACCATTGTGCAATAATTCTTTAAAGAAATGAAATGGGGAAGATAGGAAAGAGGTAAAATGGGGAACAAGCAGGGGGAAAAACAAAGTGAATGGAAGGCAGGAATGTGCAGGAAGGGTGTAGGTAAGAACCATAGTTGTCCATTTCTTCAACAGTAACAACCGAGCACATGTACACATTTTTAGCAGTATTTGGACTGTCACCC
Organism: Protopterus annectens; assembly: GCF_019279795.1. NCBI lineage: Eukaryota > Metazoa > Chordata > Ceratodontiformes > Protopteridae > Protopterus > Protopterus annectens. The sequence continues at coordinate 1,533,692,165 of NC_056728.1, read as the reverse complement.
CCAGATAGAGGGTTGACAACAGCATAATTGCATTTTGAAGCAAATTGGACCAAATTAGGTATGTCAAGTAGACACATCTGCAAATTGGAGAGCTATGTATGGGAGGATATTTGTTTTTTGGACAGGTGCTTTTTTTTTAAAGGCGATTAGGTATGTCAAGTAGACACATCTGCAAATTGGAGAGCTATGTATGGGAGGATATTTGTTTTTGGGACAGGTGCTTTTTTTTAAAGGCGAGAGTGAAATGTTGGGGAAGGGACATAGGCAAATCAGGGGCAGGCAAGCTGGGAAGGTGAGGAAGCATTTTCAGACAGACAAGACATACAAGATGAGGACAGGGTTGGTGAAGGACATAAAAGGAGGGGTGAACGCCTCACTTGGTGTGGGGGTGGGGGAATAGAGGTCCCATGGACATCAGCACGGTAACAGTGTGACTCAAATCCTCATCCATTGGAGTGTCAGCACTGCTCCATCACTGTGCCGCTGGCTACAGTGACTGACATCTGCAGCTACGGCCAGTCTGCTGTACAAGGATGGAAAGCATATTCTCTATCTGGTGTAGCCTTTGTCCACAGTGTGGTGCACAAGCTTATGCACCACATCTGGCAACTCCGCACAGGTGATGTATGCACCCCTTCAACCTCTGCTACCAGAGGGGACCACAGGCATGGCCCCTGGGGCAGAATTACCTAATGGGCTGGGTAGGGCAGGGGCAGTGAGGGGGGTGCCAACAGATGGTAGCACAGAAATGATGAGCCTTGCTGCTGTAGCTGGTGGAATGAGCATAGGTGGATCATCAGGAACCAGGCTATCCTGCTGTGCTGTAGTAGTAATGTAAAGAAAAATCAAAAGCAAAAATGAAATAAAACATAAAAAAAATTGAATCAAAGATTAAAATAAAAAGCAATCATAAAACATTATAAAAAGTGTTAAATAATATTATGATAGAATGATAAATAATAAAAATGAGAAATTATTTAATAACACAAGATAAAGTATACATAAACAAAATATAACAAATAATAAAAATAATATAAGGAGAAATATGATTAAATAAATATAATAATAATAATAATAATAATAATAATAATAATTAAGAAATCATAATAAAAAAGTAATAGAGGAAGAAAAAAAGAAGATATGGGGTGGGTTAGAGAAAAATGGAGAACATCAGTAACTTCACAGATTATACTCCAAGCTTTCTAAAATTACTTTATTGTATTTTTCAGCAGTCTACTTTAAATAATAACAATTGCTAGGAATTTTCTTTATTCCTTGGAATACATGTACAGTGATTGCACTTGACTGCAGGCCAGTCAAGCCACAGGTCTGGAGGTCCGCTCTTCAAATGGTATAATGATGATAACATGACAGTACTGTATTTTTATTGATGAAAGGCTAACACAATATTGTAGTCAGATTATTTTTAACTTTGGAAAGTGTGGTGTTAGAACCCACAAGCAGTGAGTACAGTAATACTGTATTTCTCCAGTGGAATACAACATAATGCAAATATTCTTTCCTTTTACACTTTATAGACTCATGGTCACTATCTGAGAATGTGCAACTGTTGCTTTGTGCTACAGACCATACCTCTTCACCTTTTAGGACAGGATATCTTGACATATCCTAAAATAATGGGTGTACAAGGACCCATAACTAGGAACATTTTTCAAATATTGCTCTTACACACACTGATAGTTGCGTAGGATTTGTGTTAAAATAACATCTTGACACTCATTATTTATTGACTTCAATATAAATTACTTGCCAGACAACCATGATTCCTATAATGACCAGAGCAAAATAATGATTATTAAATATGAATATTCACAGGAAAGAAGTACTATTGAAAGCTATGCCGTGGAGTAATGCATGCATAATTGCTTTTACTGTTCAGATATGCATTTCCAAATTTCTAAAAATGTATGATATAGCAACTAATCCATCTATAACTGTTAAGGCTGCAATAACAGTACTTTAAATAATTATGCTTACTTATTACTCACCACATGCTTCTCTCATCCTCATTAATCACCTATCATGCAACCTCACATTTGGGGCTCTCTCTTCTGCAGCTGTGGAAAAAGAGAAAATAAAATGCATTATGAATACCAGTGTTTACCATAGTCAGCTTGAGTGTTTGCAGGTAAAGCATGTAAATCATACTTACACATCACTGGGATGTTCCCCGTTTGCCAACCTCTAATCCACTGATCAAACATATTCCTTTTTCTTCTACTGAGGGTGTCATAGTTTTGATCACATTGTTCACCAGTGCAGGGGATACTGGTCACACTGGTAAGAGCCCTTGCCAAGCTTTCCCAGGCTTCAGATTTGTATTGGGAGTTGGTATAGTCTTTCTGCAACATGAGTGAGCCTTGATCCCTAACCAAGAGCCCAATAAAAACCTTGGACTCCTGGACACCCCAGTGCTTTTCTCTAAATTGCATACTCTCTCTGACACCAGACATTGCTGCACATGTTAGAGCTCAATGTATAAAGTGCAGTTTCTACCAATTCACGTTTAAAAAAATGTTTTCCTGCCAATTGTGCTTACAGAGAGTGGGCACTGTCTGTATTTTGATACATTTAAAAAGGGTGCATGCCACTTAACATCACACAAATCAATATTTGAGTGATGCTATGTGACATGCATCTTTTTCAAATATATCAGCAAACACTGTCACCCAATACAATTCCACAGTTATTTCCTTACAGTACCTGCAATGTCACAAAAGCATGAGAAAAGTTTGAATACCCTGGATTAAAACCCAGGAATAGTTACACAATCAATATATTTTAGTATTCCTTGTTAACATGATGGTATGAGCATAGCACGGCTCTGCTTCCCGGGTTTGTGTGATGCACAGCAGTGTTAATTGAAAGCATGTGGTTTCTATTTTTGGATGTCTGGGTCATGTCTGATACATGGGTAGTTCCACTGTACAAATGGGGTAAGCATCACCAACTGCCGCGGCACACCGCACAAACATAGCTGAAAAGGGGGAGGCCAGACATAACAGATATAACTACTTCTGGCAGGTTAACCAGGGTTTTGGTTTATATTTTTGGGGTGCTCCTAACAAATTTTGTAGTTCTGACATAATCATTTGTGATGGATGTAACTAAATAATGGCAGACATTTTTGTTTTGGACTTCATACTTTTCAGAAGATGCATGCTAATGCATACCAGTTTATTCTGTTAGCTTTCTAAATTTACAGGTCCCTATTTCTCAGGCTTTGCCCCATTTAATTTAATGGCTCTGTACAGATTTCTTGGTCCAGGAAGTTGAGAGGTATGGAGGTGGACCGTTGGTGCTCTCACATACATGAATTCATTATCCGTGTTTTTCTGCAAGGTTTCATGGTCAAACCTACTGGGACACTCTGTGAAACTTCACCTGATTGAACCGTGCATTATTAATATGAATTGCATGCTGCAGAGAGCACTTCATGGCAATTCACACAGATCCACTCTGTGTAGGCTCGACACAGAACCTACACAGAGTTTACTGAATCCTGCCAGTAGTCTTTATTGTAAATTTCATTATGGCTGAGAGCGTTTGGCCTTTTAATAACTGGAAGGCCTGTTATTTTCCTGTAATATCAGTCTCCTTAGGTATTTTTTATTTGTTCAGAAAATGGGCTGCCTGTTGATAACCTTTTAATATACTTTTATAAGTTTTACCGGGTCTATATTAAATCATTGAATGCTTAGAAAAGTGATTGATGATATATCAACCCCATATAAGCGGAAGCTTACAAACTTGAATGCTTAGAACAGTGACGAAAACGGCAAAGTAATGGACGTGGCCTAGCAATTTCTTGCCCAGGGAAAGAATTCACTTATATGCCACTTCGTCATTTTGCTTTTTCATCTTTTCAAGTTCGACCAAGACGCATTCAAAAAATGCGTCTTCACTCATCTAATAGGAGCCTGTTTAATCACACAGAAAAGGTTTGCACATTAATATCTTTCTTCTTCTTGAAGGTTTGAGTCTGGTACATTTGCCATGAGATACAAGAATACATGGATGTCAACCATAATTGTAAAGTAGCCTCCTGTAGAGAAACAAGCAGAGTATAGATGACTCCAGGACATACTTGTCCAAACCGAAAGAAAAGCTTGCTCATCCTGAAACCCCCAAAAAGGTATAAATATATAATTTTTATCTCAACAATGACCTAGAAGGAGGATAGAGGGTGGGTGTGGCTGCTGCAGCAGTGAAAAATTCAAACATGTACTGTTATGGTAAGTGCAACTTACAGAACTGTACTATGTTCATCATTCTCACTTCTGCAGTAACATTTGGCTGTTTGAGTTGATTACCAAAGCTTACCTGACTCAGGAGTTGGAAGGATAAAGGTCCAGAGCCCCTGGAGAATGATCCAAGCAAAGCCATTCTTGGACCTGGAAAAAGAATAAAGTATGTAATATTTTGTAGGAGTATGCACAGAGTAGCATATAATTGCCCTCTAAAATACTTCTAGTGTCCAGCCCTTTCCAATATGTCATCAAGGAGAGCAAGCTCTATTAGAGTGTGATTTAATCCTGCATGGGAATGTTTTTCCATGGTGGTAAGGAATTTTCTACAAGTAGAAATAAACAACATTAAATAGGTTGCTGAGTGGTTAGAGAACCAAGTTAAACAAGAGAAGGCAGATGTGAGAGAGAACTTGCTTGTGATAATAACAATAACAATAAAGAGCTATTACAAATATATAAATTGTAACTCACTGGGTAGTTACACTACAAGCACTGCTAATAGTGGGGAGCACCTTAATAGATAAACCAAATTAAGTTCCAGATACCCTAAATATGTATTTCATGGATGTTAGCGGGTCAAGTGGGATGTACTCTTGTCTGGGTATAACACTGGAGACGGTAAGAATGGCATTGCCAAACCAAAAGTTAAATGAAACTCTTCAAAGGCACGAAATGCAGGTCCTTTAGCTGTGTTGAAAAATCTGAAGGAACATTTACTGCATATGTTTAACAAGTTATTGAAATCTGATTTTGTTCCCTGTGAAAGGAAAATATCAAATAGTACAACACTTTTAAAGATGGTACTGGCATGGATATGAAAAACTACAGGTCAGTAAATCTAACTTCTCCATTAGTCAAGAGTCTTGAAAGATACATTTGGACCGTATTGTGGAAGCAAGAACCTATACCTTGGACACTGATACTATTTAACACAGCTTTTTCAAAGGAAGATTTACTATATCATGTCTGAGCTCTATGGTCTTGTAACCATGGCCAGTGATTTAGCTGTGCATCTAGATTTAGGAAAGGCTTTTGATGCTTTGACATACATATCCATTATAATGCTCTTCTTTGTCAAAAATAAATCCTTATTTTACATGCTGGATTATCAGCTTGTTAATCAATAGAACAGATAGTATAGTAGTTCTTCGTCTTTCGGCTTTTCCCTGTTAGGGGTCACCACAGCGGATCACTGTCTGCTCATGATTGGCAGTAGAGTTTTATAGTGTGGAGTTGCCAGCCTGGCACCCAACCCTCCACAGAAGGCACACACACACACACACACACACACACACACACACACACACACACACACACACACACACACACACACACACACACACACACACACACACACACACACACCTAGGGCCAATTTAGTGTATCCAATCCACCTACAGCATGTCTTTGGGATGTGGGAGGAAACTGGAGCACCTGGAGGAAACCCACGCGACCACAGGGAGGACATGGAGACTCCACACAGAAGGCACCCCAGCCAAGGATCAAACCGGAGAACCTCTTGCTGTGAGGCAGCAATGCTAACCGCTGCACCACCGTAACCACCCACGATAGTATAGTAGTTAAAGGCATGTATTTAACTAGGCCAGCTGCTAGTGCAGGAGTTCCATGGGGCTCAAGTTTGGGTGCTGTACCCTTTAATTTCAAGGAACAGTAAGTGTTAGGCCAGCATCTATGCTGAAGATAATAAAATTGGAATTGCACTTGAATCTGATGGAGATATATTCATTTTAAATAACTACCCATATGCCATCACAGCCTGGGTAAAAGGGACTGGTTTAAGATTCAGTTTTGAGAAGAGAAAGTTAATGTTGTTTAGCAAGCATATCACTCTCAGACAAGTACCACTACAAAATCAAGGTTTACAAGAGGTTGCATAATATGAAGATCTGGGATAAAAACAACCTTCAAATTAACAGTCAAGGAACAAATCATGGGTTAAAAACAAGGCGATAAGACAAGCCGTCACACTATTAAACAGTATCATTATGCATAGCCCAGGTATATTAATTTAATTGTAGAAAATCTTGGTTAGGTCTATACTGGAATATCATTCTGCCTTCTGTAATTATAATAAGTGACAGCTAAAGTGATTGGAATGGTCCAGTGGAAGTTTGCACGGTGAATTTCCCGTCCTAACTCAGTGGACTATTATGATAGCTTGTATTTTATTTATTTTATTTTTTTATTTTGCTTTTGATTACTATTAAATTCCAGCTGGGTTAAAAACCCCTTTTCAGCAGAGTTCTGGGGAGAAAAGCTCCAAGTAGGTATTACACAATATTCTCAAGAATAAAATAATTTTACATAAAAAAGTTAACACAATTATATTGCAGATAATTAGAAAATAAATTACCTGTGCAGCTCATTTCTCTGTCAAAAAGGAAAATATTAACAACTAAATTGCTTACACCAAAGTTAAGAGACAACACAATTTTGTAAGTACATCAGATTATAACGTCTGGTTATAAAATGTTAAGGATGTTTTAACATGGCTCCAATATAAGTCATGCAAGCATAAATCTGAAAGAAAGAAACAGTAAAATGAAAGGAGAGAGAGAGAGACAGAGAACGGAGGTGAGAATAGTAAATTGGGGAGGGATGCTGCAGTATATGGTATAGGGCAGAGCTGAAATTGCAATAATAAAGTAAAGGAGGAAGAAAGCTTGACCATAAGTATAGAACCATAGTGCAGGTAGGGAGATGTGCGGAGTGATGTTAAGTGAGGGGTAGATATAGTTCTGCACATTTGATAAGGGAGGCAATACTTCTAAGAAGTGGCAAGGTGTAAAAACTGGATCTGTTCAATATACAATAGGGATGCATTAGTGGAATATTCTTGGTGAGCTACAGATTATGTAGTAATGAATTTTTATAAAAATACATCTGCTTAATCATACATACATATTAGTACCTAAACAATCAGGAATAAAGATGCAAATTTTCTCATCAAAATAATTCCTCTGAGAGTGGCTTATATATTCTTCAAATTGTGGGAAGCCTACAGAATAAATTACAATATTATATAAAGGTTTCACAGAATGGCAATCAGTTTAAGAAAAAAAATTAGATGAATTTAGTGGGAACAAGGTCTGTCATGTCTGCTTAAGATAGTCATTGTACTTACATGGCCAGATGGCCTGAACACTGGTATAGTTAACTTATAAAATTATGAATGTTTGTTGAGATCAGGGAGCTTACTGGATGCAGAAAAGCATTCTGTCATCAGCACGGTGTATATCACAGCTTGACTTTAATGATTAATTATCTAACAGATGGATCTGGGTACTAATTAATCTCTGTGTAGTACACATAGGGACAGATCTTTGGAGAAACCTGCACAGATAATTTCACTATATCGATTTCCTTAACAGGTGCTCTGTCAAGCAGTTGGAAAAGAGAAGACTGAATGGTCTTAAGGAGCTCATAATAAGAATGAACTTTTGACAAAGAAGCACTCCTTTTTAGAACTGCACGTTAATGGCATACTTCAGTATTGAGACAGCCAGTTTAATGAAATGGAAAGCAATAAGATGCAGCTTGGACAGTCTTCATCCATAACAAACACATAACCTCAGGAATTTTGAGCATTATATGGTGGAAATTAAAAGAAAGCATGATGTTTATCCAAGTGGAAGAGGAATCATGGTGTTATAGCTTTAAAAATTGGTGTTGCTCTCCTGGGCTCTAGGATGCATATTGCTCCATAATCAAATTAATGGATAAAGTGGCTTGGAGACATTAATAGTGTGTTTCCATTTCATAGGCTGGAGGAAGTATTCAAAAAGGAAATAGTAATTTAGTTGCTCATTTTATACCGAGACATTAGACTAGTGAGAATTTTGCTGGGAAGATGTAAGAATCTAATCTTGCAGAAAATATTTGTTTTTTTCTTTTTAATTCTGTGACTCATACCATTAGGCAAATTATGCAAACCACAGATGAGTTACTGAAGAGTCATCTGACATAGTCTTCATTATATAGAGAAAAATAAACAGAAGGTGCTGGAGTTAAACAAAGCAACTACACCTGACAGAATGGGTGAGTATGGGATTGTATCTGTATTAATCAGCAAGACATCAGTTCAACAATTTAAAGAAAGCACTAGACATTGATTACAAACAAAATTAAAATGGACATAGCAATTCCAAATGCTATGTTATTGTCAAAGGAAAAATATACTTTAAAAATGATCAATACACAGTAGGTTCAGGTTAAGGCACTTTAATCTTGCAGCAAGGAGACAAAAATGTGCTAATACAGAGTTTGTCTAACTAGAATCAGGAAATACCAGCAGTTTTATACATTTTCTAATAAGACATTGCCTACCAAGCTGACGTAGCAGATCACAAGTTTTAACATCATCATTACATAGCAGTTGTTTTCATGCTTTTCTGCTTGTACCATCAATTTTTTTGTGATAAACTTCCTAAGAAAAACAACGTGGCCTTGGCTACCACCAGTTAGATATATGCAATGTTACCATTCAAGGTACTACAGCTAATTTGAGCGTAAAGCAAGTATAGATTGCAGTTCATTTCTCCAACAGTTCTTTGTCTGTCTTTATCTCTTCCTTCTGCAGCTGTGCACGTTCTCATACCACGAACAGAGCTAATTGTTCAAAATCATAACATTATAGAATATAGCATTGTTCATTCATTGCTTCCTGACCTAGCAGATAATCACCTGTTTTTCAAGTACATTTCCAAAAGGCATAAACATGAATTTTGCTGTGCTAGCAGTTACTAGGTCAGAGGGCATCTTGCAAGTTTCAGAAAGCACACTGCAGTTTCAAAAGCATCTTTTAGTCTCATATAAAACTAAGCTGTATATAAAATAGTGTATATAAAATAGAATGAAAAACGTGTTAACTCTTTTAGCTTCTAATTAGCATTAAGCACACATATTAATACATATTTTTCTAACATTTCCCCCCTGTTAATACTTTTTAATTCTATTTTCAAAAGCATAAACAGTTTGCTTCTTCTCCTAACCTCTTCCATTCAGGATTTGCAGTTAAGAGAGCCATTCAGTTTAGAGTTATGAAAGTGTTTCACTTTTCAACAATTCTTCAATTTCAGTACTTTGATACAAAGTCTCAGAAACTGACATGTCTATAAAATCTTTAACTTTTTCATTCCGGGAATACCACAACAAATGCATGCTCCTAATAGGAGTAATCCCACACAAATGGCAATCAGGATGTTCATTAGGATGGAACCCACACACCCCAAACAGATTCTGGAAAAAGTCCATCAGAGGGCTTGGGCCTGGTTTGGTCATGGTCGACGCTTGCTGGATCACCTCAAGATGGTCATTTATCTCGTGTTGGTTGTCAAGAATATACAAACAGCATTCTTCTTTGATTAAAGCACACACACCACCTCTCACCGCTAGGGTGAAGTCAAGAGCCATGCGGTTTTGAAGTACCACAGTTCTCATAGCATTTAGTTCATCAGTCACTAATTCGAGAGCAGAAAAAGTTGCATTGCTCATAACTTCGAGAAGTTTAGACAGTTTTCTCAGCTCCCAAATCGATTTCACTGCACCATATGTAGGGGCTATGCCTGCCCACGATATAATGGTGTCACTCAAGTCCATGTATGTCAGTTTATCTTTGTTTTTCATGGAGTTATGGTTTTTCACCCTGCTTCGATTCATCCCACTGGATTCTCGCGTCTCTTGATTGGACTTCTAGGTTTACTGCTGACCTCTATGACATTTCAAATTTTTCCCTGAGGCAAAGCTGCAGTGTGTCATATGGCTGGAACCAGGTAACCCAAAAAACAACTGTCGGACCAATTCTCAGGTATCCATTTATATGCTTTTTTCCCACAAACAAAATAACAGTTCTCTACTTTAGTATTGATATAAGCTTGCCCTGCATGAAACATTTTCTTATCAATAATAGAAAGCTGCTTTAAATGAACAGGATTATGTTGTACTTTACTAACACTTCTATGCATCTTTTCAAAATATGCATCGTAGTTTGTATCACAAATAGTTTTTGCCTTACTGGCGTTAATATAACATTTATAAGAAACAGTCACATTGCAATTGCTCCAACCCACCTGAATAGTGTTATTTTTATAAAAACATACAATCCCTTTTTGTGTAACAGGTAGGTACAAGGCTATTTTGTCTTGTGATTTCACAGGTGTAGTATCAAAAATCAAGTTTTCCCAGGTCTCATTGACCCCTAGGGGGACAGCAGTCATCAATAATCCCCCGTATGCTGTTGGTATAGCTGTGCAAATCTAGCAGTTCGAAACATTAAAAGTCTCAGCATACACATATTTAATTGCTTGGTAAGTTTTAAAGTTTGGATGCCAGTCTATGAGTAATGTATCATGTTTGTTCAGTACAACTCGTGTGGCTGGGAAAGGAAAGGCCACAGCAAAAAGATCATTGTTATCAGTATAGCTATCAGAATAGCCATGCAAATTTTCTGTGGTTGTTCTGCATCTCTGTTTACTCTATACCTGGTCATTTTGTTCTCGTTGTACAACAGTAACAAGGTTTTTGTCCAGTTCAAAGTTCTTAACCAATTTACAGTGTGTCAGATGAATCCAGGATGCTCGCTCTGCGATCTTGACTGCAGTGGGTGTTGACAGTAGCACCTGGTATGGTCCTTCCCACTTCGGAGAACTCCAATTCTTTTTCTTCATAACATTCACCCAGACCCACGTGCCTAGGGCTATTGCTGCTTCCAATGGTCTGGTTTGTTCTTTATCTGAAACAGAATTTAACTGAAAAAGTTTGTTATTCAAAAATCGCCTCATATACTCTGCAGTGAACTGTCAGCCTCCTGGTCTGCAGGCATGAGAGGTTTCCACTGAGGTGTACAATATGCCCTCCCAAACAGAATTTCAAAAGGAGTTAACCTTTTTACATTTGGAACAGTTCTCATACTCAACAGTGCCAGAGGTAGACAGTGCACCCAGTTCTTTTGTGTCTCACTAATCAATTTCCTAAGCTTATTTTTCAGAATTCCATTGTGCCTCTCTACTAATCCTGCAGATTGGGGGTGGTATGCACAATGGTTTTTCAGAGAAATCCCAAAGTAACGGCTTAATTGTTGTATAGTTTGATTTACAAAGTGTGTGCCATTGTCACTATAAATCTTTTCCGGTATGCCAAATCTAGGAATAATTTCTTTAACGAGGACTTTTGCAACAGTAGCTGCATCTGGATTTTTAGTTGGAAAAGCTTCCACCCATTTGGAAAACATATCTATAATGACAAGGCAGTACTTCTTATTTTCGCATTTGTTCAGCTCTATAAAATCCATACAGATAGTATGGAACAGATACAGTGGTGTAGGGAAACTCCCTTGCTTAGGTTTCAGTGCCCCCTGTGCATGATGCTTGTTACAAACATGGCATACTGCACAAACATTTTTGTGTAGTTTGTAAATCCATACGTTGTAAACACTCGATTCACTAACTGTACCATCCCCCCTATTGAGACATGGCACTGCCTATGGCTCAACAAAGCTGCATATCTAAACAAGTTAGATGGCAAAATCGGTTTCCTCTCTTTGGAGATGTACAGCCCTTTCTCAAGAATTGCTCCTCGTTTTATCCATTTTTGTTTTTCTACATTTGTAGTAAGTGTCTGCATTGTTTTTAACATTTTTAAGTCTAAAATCTCAGATGATTGTAATTCCTCACTCAAAAGAAATACTTCTGAAGCTGAAGCTGCTTGTTTTGCAGCTGTATCAGCCCTGGCATTACCTTTCGAAATCCTATCCTGTTGTTTGGTATGAGCTACGCATTTGCAAATAGCTACTTTCTGAGGTAACTGAATAGAGTCTAACAAATCTAAAAGATTTTATAATTCCTCTATTTTTCCACTGCTGCGCAAAAACATGAACAGTAGAAAAAGCATACTGGCTGTCAGTAAAAATGTTCACTCGTTTACCCTTTGCCAAGGTACATGCCCTTGTCAAAGCAATCAATTCTGCTGCTTGTGTAGACAAGTTGTGCGGTAAAGACTTTGCTTCTAAAATCTCAGTATCAGAAACTACTGCATACCCAACTAGATTCTGTCCTGTAGGACCCCTCCTACACGAGCCGTCCACATAGTATGTCACCTCGGCATCATCCCAGGGAACATCCGTGAGATCTTTTCTAGGTAGTGTCTTTTGCTCAATCCCCTGCAGGCAGCAGTGTGGTTCGCCATCTGCAGGGGTTGGGAGCAAGGTTGACGGATTCAAAGTTGTGCATCATTCAATTGTCATATGAGGTTGGCTCAACAGTATAGTCATACAGGAAAGATGTCTATCAGGACAAAGATATGCAACTTTTTCTTGCAGTAAAATAATCGCGACTGCATGAGGCACTCTCAATGTGAGAGGGTGGAATAATACTACTGAGGCTGAAACCTGCACTGCCATTGCTGCTGCGACTACTGCTTGTACACAGTGGAGCAGGGATCGCGCCACTGGGTCTAGCTGTGATGAATAGTAAGTTATGGGGCGTTGTTTGTCCCCATGCTGTTGTGTTAGCACTGATGTCATATAACCCTGCTTACAATCTACAGTTTGGAAAAATCATTTATGATAGTTTGGTAATCCTAAAACTAATGAGGATGCTATCAGTTGTTTCAATTTGCAGAAAGCTGATTCTGCTTCTGGTGTCCACTGTAATAAATCTTGTGCTGCCATAAGCTTTTTGAATATGAAGTTGGTCAGTGGAGCAGATTCCAAGGCATAGTTTGGAATCCAACTCTGACAAAAATTAGTAGTACCTAGGAAGGACATCATTTCCTTCTTGGTAGTTGGTTTAGGTGCTTGTAATATTGCTGTTTTTCTGTCTTTATCTAATATTTTGCCTTCTTTGGATATTACATATCCCAGGTATTTGACCTATTTTTTCCAAAGTTGCAGTTTGCTTTTGTTTACCTTGTGTCCTTGAGTAGCTAAAAATTGTAGTAATGCTATGGTATCTTCTCTGCATTCTTGCTGGGTGGGGGCTGCCAGGAGAATGTCGTCTACATAAAGTGAAATCTGGCTGCCTTTTGGTGGGATAAATCCCGCCAGGTTACTTGCCATTTCCTGTGCTAATATTGTTGGACTCACAATATCCCTGTGGTAGTCGCGTATATGTATACCTTTTCCCCTGAAATGTAAATACAAACCAATGTTGACTGTCAGGGTGTATCGGTATTGAGAAAAACACATTGCTAATATCTACCGCAAAAAATTACTTTTGTTGAGGTTTCAAATCATTTAATAAGGTGTGTGGATCTGGCACCATAGGTGCCCTGGGTATAACTGCGTCATTTACAGCTTGTAAATCTTGGACCATACGCCATTCTCCGTTTGCTTTCCTAACAGGAAATAAGGGTGTATTACATGGTGAATCAGGAGATTCTATCAATACTCCTTCCTTGAGTAAGGCTGCTATTATAGGTTTGATTCCTATTTCTGCATCTTTTCTCAAGGGATACTGTCTCTTTTGAGGTCTAAATGCTGACTTTGGCGTGATAGTGACTGGTTCTGCTGTACGAATAAGTCCTAAATCTGATTTTCCTGTTGACCAGAGAGTCTCTGGTATGTCTCGTAAGGCTTTTTCCTCTTCTTCTAGTAAGAGTGCTACTCAGCTGTCCTCACTTGCCTGCAAGTGTACAGCTGGGTGTGTCTGTGTTATCCAATTCAGCTTCTGCTTTTGTACTCCCTGTTCAGAAAGTTCTAACTCTATCTGCTTTTCCCACCTTGTGATTTTTTCTCCTAGGTCTGCCCACTTCCCATTTCTATCTTTAGTCAAACTCACATGTGGTAATCGATTAGATTTGTAAAGTGCTAGGAATTCCTGGGGCAATGAAGAGCTTACTACACTGTTTCCTTCTGTGTCCCAGTACAGATTTCATAATACTAATCTGTTAGCATGGTTTCTGAACAGTTCTTGCTCATATTCTTTATAAGGTCCTGGTTTGCTACAGTAATATAGAGTGCAATGCAACAAATGCTGTTTATCAGTGTCAAGGGAGGGGGATTTACTGATGGCTACGTTCATCAGTTCTTCAGTTACTGCCCCTGGACCAGTCGTAACCAAGTCCTGGCTGTACCAATAAAATGTTTCACCCTCTGGTCGCACTACAAAAGTATCCATTTGTCGCTGTGCTGCCATACCCTGCATAGTTGGAACTACTGCTATGCCAAATATCTGCATTAGGTCTCTGCCCAAAAGATTTACTGGGCATTTTGCAGAAACAACAATTTTGCTTTTCTGGGTCATCCCTGAAACAGGGTCAGTTATTGCTATGTTGTGGGAGAGTGGCTCCCGATACAGCTGTCCATTAGCTGCTTTCACTAATATGTAGTCAAGTGATTCTGAATTTTCTGGTAGTTTGGAAGGATGTATCAGGGTCTGTGAAGCCCCTGAGTCACACAGGAATTTAACTTCCCTCCCCTCTAACAGAAGTGTAACTTCTGGTTTTGTGTCTGCTAAGTAGAGCTCTAGCCTCAATAATGCCAAGTCTAAAATGTCATTTTCTTCATTATCTGTGATTTCTTGTACTTCCTCTATTTCTTCTATCACATTCTCTACTCTTCTATCACATTTGCACTTGTCTTTTCTTGATTATTCCTTTCTAGTGATTCTTGACTATCATATAGTCAGTCCTCACCCTCCTTATCTTCCATGGCTACCTTCTTGTTTTGCTTGCAATCCCTTGCTAAATGTCCCTTTTTTCTTCATTTAAAACATGCACCCCTTTTCTTTCTCTCTTCAAAATCCTCTGATCGTTTATCAGATTGTTTGTTTCCCTGGGCATTTTTCTTACTCTTCTTCCCAGTTTGTATTACAAAGAGTTCTGATCCATCTTCTACTGCAAATACTTGAGTTTTCTTTTTCTTTTTGCTATTAAAATGCCTTTCGGCATATCTTGCATATTCAAGTAATGACTGTAATCTACTTGTACGATGATCTACCATGTACTTTGTAATAAAGCTGCTAATGGGTCCAATACTGCCTTTCAAAAATGCATTCTTTAGCTGCTACTCATATGGGGAATCATGTGTTTGGTCTTCAGGTACCTGCATTCCATAATGGTTATTAAAACACTCTAATAATCTGGCATAATATCTATCAACAGTTTCACCTTCTTGTTGGATGCATTGATTAATGCAAGTCCAGTCAGCCCTAGGCTTCCACTTCTCAGACATTCAGTCTGTCAGACCTTTCACTCTGTTATCCAGTTCTGCATTACTATGTGGAAGTGGCCTAAGTTCTGCGTCACGGGGATTCCAGTTGACACTGATCATGTGCCAATCTGGACCCACGATTTGTCTGACTACTTTCTCCACTTCCTCTCCATTCAAATGATAACTTAAACTCATGCCCTGTAAGTCTTCTAAGAATTTTCTAAAATTAACTTTCGGATGGGGAATTCCCTCTGTGGCTTTCCGGATGTCTTCTGGTGTCCACGGTCTATATACTAGAAGAGTTGGGTCCTGTCCTGCCTGTGGATTTGGTACTTCTATGAGTGGACATATCTCTTCTTCACTCATAGCTTGTGAATTTTTATTTATTTCATATAATTCAATATCCCCTCTCAAGTTGCGTGTTCGAGACCTGGTCTCGATAGGATCTCTGACAAACGGTTTTGGTTTTGTAGGAATAGCTGGGTATAGCGGAGGTGGATCAACTTGTCCACTCGCTTCATATTCTGGTAAGGGAAGCAGAGGGGGCAGAGGGGCTGTTGCTATTACCAAGTTATTGTCTTCTTTATCTAAAAACATTGCTTTTGAATTTTTAATCTTTTGTTCCCTGCAGTTTGCTTCCTCAAGCCACCTGTGTGCCTGAGGGACTCCTAGTTGACGTTGCTTTTTTAGCTGACGTTTTGCATCTGTTTTAAGTTGTCTAACAAGTTTAATAAGTGAAGGTTTATCTAAATTACCATCAAATTTGTATTTATTAACCCATTTTGCATAGTACCTAACACTGTCGGCACGCTGTAATTGTATATATTTCGCGTCTTCGGTTAAGGGCGGATCTTAGGAAATTTTTGTGCACTGATTTCCCATGTTGTCTTAGCTAAGTTAGAAATTGTTACGTAACTCTTTCTATCACGTGGTACCACGATTTACACTTCTTCACAGTTTATCTAGAATAACTGCCTACCTATTCTGTTTCCCTGATCTATGACAAGACAGCAATTTTTTTGTCCCTGATCTGCACTTGCAAATCTCCCTGAGAAAAACAAAAATACTGTAACAAGTCCCTGATCTAAAACAGAAAAAGGTAAATTCCTAATTACCTGAGCCTCCATGTTTGATCCCACCGAAACGTTGACTCATCCTCCAATCGCAGATCAGAAACAGTGGCTGGCCTCTTTTGAATGACAATTCAGTCGGAGGTCTTTTCAAAGCAGAAGAACCGATGTGGCTTCTTCCCCATACAGTTTCATGCCACCGGGCCTATCTGACCTGAGCTAGAGCGAGAGATATATCCAGCTCGAAGGACCAATCTGTCAAAGGAAAAATATACTTTAAAAATGATCAATACATGGTAGGTTCAGGTTAAGGCACTTTAATCTTGCAGCAAGGAGACAAAAACGTGCTAATACAGAGTTTGTCTAACTAGAATCAGGAAATACCAGCATTTTTATACATTTTCTAATAAGATATTGCCTACCAAGCTGACGTAGCAGATCACAAGTTTTAACATCATCATTACATAGCAGTTGTTTTCATGCTTTTCTGCTTGTACCATCAATTTTTTTGTGAGAAACTTCCTAAGAAAAATAACGTGGCCTTGGCTACCACCGGTTAGATATATGCAATGTTACCATTCAAGGTACTACGGCTAATTTGAGCACAAAGCAAGTATAGATTGCAGTTCATTTCTCCAACAGTTCTTTGTCTGTCTTTATCTCTTCCTTCTGCAGCTGTGCACGTTCTCATACCACGAACAGAGCTAATTGTTCAAAATCATAACATTATAGAATATAGCATTGTTCATTCATTGCTTCCTGACCTAGAAGATAATCACCTGTTTTTCAAGTACATTTCCAAAAGGCATAAACATGAATTTTGCTGTGCTAGCAGTTACTAGGTCAGAGGGCATCTTGCAAGTTTCAGAAAGCACACTGCAGTTTCAAAAGCATCTTTTAGTCTCATATAAAACTAAGCTGTATATAAAATAGTGTATATAAAATAGAATGGAAAATGTGTTAACTCTTTTAGCTTCTAATTAGCATTAAGCACACATATTAATACATATTTTTCTAACATTTATATATTTTTTTTGGTATGGGATGCAAAAGAAGGATTCTGGTTGCTAATTATAGAGGAATAGGGCTCTAATTATGTACATCTTGTAGCACATTATGAAAGTAAAGATTTCTTAGATTTCTAGAAGTATTCCAAAGAGGTGTTGAAGAGCAGTTGCACATGTAAGTAAAGACTTAGAATATACTGTAAATATATATATTTATTTATTATTTATTCCAGTTTGATGACCGGGGAGGTCCACTGGGCTCGGGGAGCCCATTTTTAGATGGGGCCCGGGGAGAAAAGCTCCACAATACATAGCTTAGTTACATGAATAATTACAGAGAAACTTTGCATTACAAACAACAGGTAGCATTCAAAAAGAAAAGAAAACAAACAATTAAAATTACCATTTTGCTTAGGCAAGAAAGACAGGCATATAGCCTAGTAGCTAGATTTTACAGTTTAGCTATTTATATAATCTACATATGTGAGAGAGGTTAGCTAGGTGAGAAGGTTAGCCAGGCGTAAAAGAGGAGGAGAGTTTGAGAGGTATGAGGTGAAGAGTACAGTTGCATTTTCTGTTTAAATAAAGGTAGGAATGAAGAAGAGTTTTAAAGTTTTCAAGGTTATCACAGGTCCTCAGAGAGGAGGGAAGAGAATTCCATTTTTTAGCTAAGGAGACGGATAGCAGAAGCTGACCAGCTGGGCGCTTGGGTATTTGGATGGTAATTAGGTTTGGTGGGTAGATCTAAGGGTTCTATGGGGGGTATATGGTTGTAGGATTTTGTATATTGGATAGTGCAGGGCACTTAGTAGGTTGGAACAGTAATCTGTGGGTGGTGGTGATTTGGAGAAAGTCCATTTTTCAAGCCAATTTAATGAGTGAAGGGAGGTACAGTGATGAGAGGAGGATTTGGCTTTGGTAGCAAATCTGGCGATTTTATTATAACATGCTTCCAGTTTCGAGGAAAGTGTGGAGGATAAATTACTAAGCAGAGGGGTGCCATACAGTAGAGAGGGAAGGAGATAGGTTGTGGTGAGAGTTAGTCTGGTAGTAGGAGAGAGGAAGTTGTTCTTTCTATAAAGTAGACTGAGTTTTATGTGGGTTTTCTTTATGTTTAGCCGGACATGAGTGTTAAATTTTAGGTGTTCATCAATAGTGACAACAAGAAGTTTGGTGGAGAGAATGACCTCTGAGATGGAGTTGTTAAGGCTGGTTATTTGAAGTGAGTTTTTATCAATAGGGGAGGATTTTGAAGGAGAGAATAGAAGTATTTTAGTTTTGTTGGCATTTAGTGAGAGGTGATTTTGGAGCATCCAGTTTTTGGTGTTAGAAAAGGCTGTTTGTGTTAGTATTTGGAGATCTGTTAGGTTAGAAGTGCAGCAGATCAAAGTAGAATTGTCAGCATATTATACAATATTAGTATTAAGTATGGCTTTGTGAAAGTCGTTAATAAAGATATTGAATAGTACTGGGCCAAGTATCAAACCTTGGGGTACTCCAGTGGGGGTAGGAAGGAAGGTGGAGGTGCCCTGACCCTGTTTTACAGCCTGGGACCTATTTGAAAGATAGCTGGAGAACCAGGAAAATGTTTTGTGAGAGAGAGTGAGATTAGACAGATGATTTAGTAGGTGGGTGTGGGAGATGGTATCAAAAGCTTTAGATAAGTCCAGCAGAACTGAGAATACCAGAGTCATGGGCTGAATTGACAGTATGTAAGAAGGAGAGAAGGGCGGTGTTTGCACTGTGTCCTGGGTGGAAGCCATGTTGGGTAGGAGAGATTAGCTGGTGTTTGGTAAGGAATGGCAAGAGCTGAAGGTGGATGCATTTTTCAAGAAGCTTGGAGATTGAGGAGAGGATGGCTATGGGGTGGAAATTGGAGACGTTGCAGTTTTTGTCATCCTTGTGAAGTGGAAGAATATATGCAGCATGCCATAGTTTGGGAACATATGATTTAAGTAGGGATCTATTGAGCAGGATGCTGATAGGAAGAGCAATAACATTAGAGGCTATTTTTAAAAAAGGATGAAGGAATGTTGTCAGGGGCATTTTAGCAATGCTTTAGTTTAGAGAATAGTTTCTTTATTAGGTAGGTGGAAATGGGTTTGAGTTTGAAAGCAGGGGGGAAAAGAGGGAGAGGAATATTGGGTGAGGAGGTGTGGAGGGTTATTGCTGGAAAGGTCTTGGTTAGCTCAGCAATAGAAGTGGTGAAGAAGCTATTGAATAGTGAGGCAATTTCAAGGTCAGATTTGCTGGTGTCAGTGCAGGGGTTGTTTTTAGTACCTGGCCTAAGGAGGGAATTAATTGAGTTCCAAAACTGTTTGGGTTTTTTGGCATGATTTACTTGGATTTTGATGTAGTAAGATTTTTTATCTTTGATAATTTGTTTTTTGGCTAGGTTTCTCAGCTGTTTATATTTAAGTAAGATTTCTGGCTGTTTATATTGGAGGTATGTTCTCCAGATTTTAACTTTTTGTAGCATAATCTTTTTGGTATCTTTGGTTAGCCACGGGGCAGTCTTAGTTTTTACTCTCTTTGTTCTTATTGCAGCTAGGGAGTTAAGGACATTTAAGAATGTTGTATTGAAAAAGTCAATGACTGCGTCTAATAGGAGAGTTTTTAAGGGGTTCCAGTTAGTATGCTTAAGGGAATCAGAGAAGGTGATAGGATTAAAGTTAGAGAGGTTACGAGTGTGAATGAACTGGTGGGAGTGTGGGGAAGTGAGGGTAGCTTAATGGGTGAAGGCAGGGAGGTGGTCTCCTAATGGGTCAGGAATGACACCAGATTTTATGAGTTTACTGGGATGAGATACTAGGATCCAGTCTAGTATGGAGCCTGTGAGGTTGGTTTTGTTAGGCCTAGTAATGGAGTTAGTAAGTTGAGTGTAGTTAAATAGACTGATTGACATGGTAGGATTAGTGTTATTGATTTTGTTCCAGTCTATAGTTACATCTCCCAATATGTAGGTTTCTAGCTTAATATTTGAGGAGGCCCAGGAGATGATGTCTTCCAGGGTATTGGTGTTGTTTCCTGGAGGAATATATAGGGAAATGAAGCAGATGCTTTTATGGTAGTTTATTTTTAGTAGGCCAGTTTTCCACATTTGGTCTTAGTATATGTAAATGTGGTCTTTCAGCCATTCAGTCCCCGTGTTTCAGAACTCAATTTGTTGATCTATTAGTGTGAACTCAGGCACAGAAGGGCCATGATAACAAACTGATAAAGCTGCAAAACTGACTGCGACAGTCATTTCAAATGCCAAGTATGAAGTTCACAGGGACTGAAGCTAAATGTAGAAAAGATCGTGACAATTGTGTGCATGCTGCAGGTAGAAGACAAAACGTTATTATAGAGGTTTCTCTGAATGACAAGTTCTTTCAAAGTTTGTACATAGTATGCCTGAGATGGGCACACTTCTAAGAAAGCTGTGTCAGCAAGTTATAACCTGTATGAACATGACAATAGTTGTACAATGTTCAAAATACAATTACCAATGCACCAATATTGAAATACTATGATGAATATAAATGTGTTTGAAAATAGATATCAGGCATATTAGTACAGGATCTGACAACCTCTGGGTTCAAGACCATTTACAATGCATAAAGAAAATATGCACTACCTTTTGAAATGTTGTTACTCAAAATGCTGAGTGCTGAGAAGTCAGAAAAAAAAAAAAAGACCGAAAACACAGGAGAAGACCAAATGTGGAAAATCTCCTATTTCTCCTTAAAACTTCTTTTTACACCCCCCTGAACCTAACTATATATATATATATATATATATATATATATATATATATATATATATATATATATATAAATGTGATCTTCGGCAATTCAGTCCCCATGTTTCAGAACTCAGTCTAGCAGGTCTGGACATTTCAAATGGTTGCCAAAATATGCTAAAAGAGAAAACAAATGATAGTAATAACAATAATGAATATATTTGTGGTACAGAAACTCAGGTCGAAAAAGACAATAAACCATTACAAAATATTTAATAAAAAAAAGCTCACACGCTGCATAAAAAGTAACGTAATGTTCAAAACCATGATCTGAACATGAAATGCAAGTTCTGACTAAGATCTACACATAGCAGATGCATTGAGCAGAACATAATTGTCAGATAATCATGAAATGTTCCTAGTTTGGCAATTACTACAGTTGACAATTCAAGAAGAAAAAGTAAAAGAATTCCAGAAATTTGCTGATAGTGAGTTAATGATAGATTTACTAAAGGAATTTGCATAGAGTAGTTGCTCATGTTCAGGGAAAGAAATTCAGGTAAATCTTTATAGAGATATGCTACATTTCTGGCAGCATTGCATGATGACATAGGAAGTAACTATACAAATAGAAATAGGCAGCATTTATGTGAGGCTAACTGCAGTCCAGAAAATATAAAGGAGCAATGCAACAACAATGTGAGTATGCACATCTGTGCAGTGAAATCCATACACAAAAGCACAATCATAATCCAGAGAGGAATCGCATGATGTATCGAACAATCTTGTGAAAAACATATGTGGACACCTGTCAGATGAACCAGAGAAATGGGTGTATAGGAAAGCAGGAAAACAGGAAATAATCAAGCAGAGAGTCAAACAAAAAACAACATATATGAATGTGCAGGACTGTGGAGGAAGAGCAACATTTCAGGGTGGGGATAGAGCTTATTTTTGTGTTATCTACAGAGAAAGGAGACAGAGAGAAATTAATAAAAAGAAAAGCAAGACTGTAAAAGGGGGTTGGACAATTCACCTTGTGGAGAGACACACACACACACACACACACACACACACACACACACACACACACGTGCACACACAGAACAGAAATTGTGGTGGGTGTGTATATACTAGGATGGGGAGACATGTGAGGGTAGAAAGATGGTGAAGTGGAGGGTTAAACAACACACAAGATAATAAGTATGACAGAAGTGGAAGGGGCCACACAAGACTGAGAATGAAGTGGGATACAAGAGGTAACAAACAGTCTGCTGCTTCAGTCTCAGAGGCATTACTGTGATCCATTAAAAGGCAAAGCATCAGGGTAACCTGTGATATTAGATAGCTTGATGACAGGTAAGAGATTCTGCTAATCATTCTTGGAGGCATTCCATCCGGACTATATGCCTGCTGTAGACTGCCTCCTCAACACAACACAGACATCACCATCCATTGCAGCTAAGGCTGAACCATGTCAGACAATGGTGCCAGTATGTCTGCAGGGAGAGATCAGGGTGGTCCCAGTTTCATAACTCTAGTGCTGTTCAGCAATGACCTCACTAGGGGTGGACTATGGCTGAATTGCCAGATAAACAGATCTATTACCTGGATCTACAGTGAGGATCCCAGTGTTAAGTTTCCCATAAGTGATTCTAACCTGATAATGGACAGAAAGTATATATATATATATATATATATATATATATATATATATATATATATATATATATTGTGTGTATATATATATATATATATATATATATATATATATATATATATATATATATATATATATATATATATATATATATATATATATATATATATATATATAAATGAACAAACATAGAAAAAAGATGCACATCATACCAAAATACGGTACTTGAAAAATATACACAGTCCAAAGTCCAAAAAGATACAGCACTTGCAAACAAATACTCATTAAATGTTCAAAACCCTGTAAAATATTATATCAGGGTGAAAGGGACCCCAAAAAAGCACACTTAAATAAGCGTATCCGTATCTTAATCCAGTAGAACAAACATTTGTGCAGCTTCCATAGTGGCCATCCAGCTTCTATAACACAGACCGGTGACTGGTTTCGCCTCCTGACGTCATCACTGTAATGTCTATGTAATGGTATCCAATTACAGTGCCATTCAGGGCGAATTTGACTAACCTCAACTTCATGTTCCTGTATATCATCAATATTGTGGCAGCATGATGCATTCATAGTTCTTCTGTCCTGATCATTCACATAGCTGAGGCCCATAAATCATCTAACTCACTCCAGGTGTTGACAATGTGCCACAGTCTGATGATACACTCTAAGTCTGCCTATTTGTCTCCTTTCAGAGTAGATTTCCATCCACAGTCTAAGGTGACTGGCCTTGTTTGCTGGTGAACATGGAGTTGAGTAGTCAAAGTGCTCACTGTCTTTAGTGGGGGAATGGTCCCCTGTGGCTCCAAGTACCACAGAAGCTTAACCTGTGGATGCAGTGTGCATGAGTGTATTTTATATAGTGTGTGTGTGTATCTACCATTATGCAGCCTTGCAGGGACTCTTCATTCTGTCCCTGACATGCAAGCAACATTCAGGATTGATCATCAAATATTTAGAGCTATCATACAGGCACAATCTGCTGCAACTTAAACCTGTATCAGTTGGTTGCTGTGTCAGATGGCATCTGTGGGGGGACAGAGTTCAGAGTCATAGCACTGGTTGGTGTTATGAGCGCTATGATGGTATACACTGCTTCTGTTTCCATCTACATGAGAAAGACTGTCAGTGCCATAGTGGATGACTGCACTGGCAGTGTTGGCTGAGACTGGGGTAGGGTACATACTGGGACTAGCCATATGGGGTGATATTGCAAAGTACAAAGTTGTCATCTCCATCTGGAAGTGTAGGACATTTTGCCACCCCCCCATCATCCACAACACACAGCCTCCATTGGCTGGGCACCTCACCATCAGACTGAATCCTGGTCATGGACCCATAGTCAAACAGCATCTCTACTGAGGAAACATCAGTTCCTTGTGCAAAAATCTAGTGGAGTGGTCACAGGTCATGCTTACTTAGCAGCAGCTCTACCACTTCATAGGAGGAAATTGTCCATGAAATAGATGATCTATTACTCATGACCCCTTTCTCTGCCTCCTGTGGCATGTTCTTTGCATCCATTGTGTACAGACAATCATGAGTCATCGTGTCCCTAGCCTGCAATGCAAATGATGATTGGTGTGACCCACTCCACCATTTCTCCTGTGTGGTATATGTAGGAATGTCTGATGCACAGCGTGGCTCAATAAATCATTGACCAGGATACCCTGATATTATCATCACTGCACGTTTCAGGTTTGTTTTGTGTGCCACTGCACTGCCACTATGTCTTCATCATGGCTGATAGGCCTGGACTAGATGTCTCCACTTCACCTGTTGGTGTTAGGAGTTTGGCTGTGTGGTTGCCTGTTAGTGCTATTTCTCCTCACTCTTGTCAGATGATGATGTCGAGGCTGCTTCACTGCAGACATTGAGTATGTACAGTCAAATCATATCAGAATCATGAAAGTTTCCAACTTGTCTTTTCAATAGTTCATTATAAGGCAAATATTGTATTATGCACATCCTTTACACTGTGGCAGGGTCATCCTGTAGTGCCCCCAGAGATGTCAAGGCAGTGGATGTGTACTTTGAGTAAGTCAAGCACACATCCTCTGACACTGCAGCTTTGTGTCTGTGAGGTGTTATACCTGAGTGCAGTCATACTCTATCCATTTCATATGGGCATCATAAAGTAGGAATCTAATGCTGCTTGCAATAGTGTGTCAACATGTAGGGGAAACACTACATTTGGAAACACTGCAAATGCAGTGGTATATATTACCATTAGCCATGCTACATGAACTATCCAACTAAATGTCTTTGTTATATGTTATGATGCAGGATGTGGTGCTATATCAGATACGTGCCATATATGTGAATCATGTGAAGTGTTTGGGTATTGTGTGGACATATTGATTATGATTTCATATGCATCTCATACTAGCTATTCCTGTTCACAAACATTAATAACTCTGGGTCAGGTGTTCCATTATTGCTACATGTGTGCAAGCTATGGTACCCAGTATCCCGGAGAGGAAGGCAATGTCTTAGAAAACACTCATGGTTTAAGCTCTCTCCTGTGATGTGGTAGGAAACCTGTATTTTCCCCCAAACGTAGACATGACATGCTAAGTAAATTGTTGCATATCCCAGAGTCAGTGGCCTGTGAAATACATAACATGTCTCTGTTGGTATTTGAAAAGTCATTGTAACTAGAACAGAAGCAGTCCTACACACCTTGCTCTCCTAAGAAATGTGAAAGCCATGCATTCCTATAGTTTCTGTGTGTGGGTAACATGTCAACCATGGCCTATACAATGCCCACCATTTACTCTAAAGCAGTCACTTATCTGTGGCTCAAGCCTAGCTCTGTAGTGCAAAGGTATTAAGTCATGAGTGCAACCCAGTTCTCCAGAGTTTGAGTACTAGCTCTTGTGCTGAAAGAAGTAGATGGCTGAGGGTGGAAATTGAGAGGATCATACAGCCTCACCCATCCTGGGGGGATGCTAGCAACAACTCCTACCCTACAAGTATGGCAGCAGGGGCCATAACTAAGATGATGCAAGCTTTGTGCCACCAGGCTGTTACTGGTAATCTTCATCTTCATCCCATGTGGGAGCATGCATGCATCTAGTGGAGGTCATAGGATGATCCTGCAGTGATGTGAGCACTCATGTCAAACAACAGGGAATGGGGTTTTACCAAGACAGACAAATGCATCCATAGCTTTTACTCTATATGAAGGAGGCTGCTGATAAGGAAGGATGAAAGCATTGACTAGTTCTGTGCCAAGGTATACTGAATGGTTACCAGATGGCTATGGTCAGGTGGGGAAAGCCACGTTAGCTTTGGCATGGGATGAGGGTCCTCCTTCCTGCAACAGATGAAGGAGAGTAAACAGAGGCACTTACTTCTCTCATTAATGCCTTGATAATGGCCTGGCAAAGATGTACTGAAGTTACCTTGGTATGAGGGAACAAACTGGCTCAAGACTACACGGGGTTGCCTTGACACTCCGCAGATGGGTATGGAAGAACCTAGACAGTAATTATCTCCTGACTAGTGACATTACAGTACGTAATGTTTCCTTTAGTGTCAGATGTAATGTTGCAGATGCAGACAATGATGGGGTGGTCCTAATAATCAAAGCATGCAGCTGCACAACCAGTGCTGCTACTCACAACATTTTTGCTCTCTGTATTGCAAATATCTTTTCATGTATTTTGTCCTTTCCTGTTCAGGCATACACTGCTCTTAATCCCCCCACCCAACATTTGTTTACCACTCATACATTTACAAATAATTAGGATGTCATTCCCCATACCTGGTTTCATTTGCTTCTCATTATGTGGGCATTTCCATATATTTGCTGTTGTACTTTTATGCTCACTGCCCTGCAGCTCAGGATGTCACTGTGGCTCGCTATGAGCCTCCATCAGTCTGCCAGTTGCCAGCTCCTGCACAAATGCACACTGTGTGCTACACAGCTTGGCCATGAATCATGGCCTTAGCCTTATTTTTCTTTAACGTAGAAGCAATAGCTTCCTATCAACTGTCAATGAGAAGGCAGGTGGTTTTGAGTATACGTGAACCATGTGTAAGGAAATCAAAGTGCAAAGAAAAAGCAGGAGACATAATGACAATGCACTGTTCAAAATTTCTCCTAAGACAGAACTACTGCCTGTGCAAGGGAAATTTACAGAGGCCTATGACAACTCCAGCTGGATAACTGTGTTGAAAGTTAGCATTTCATTAACTGTGTGATGAAGTACAGTACCATCTAACAAGGCCCCTGCTTCTGTCTTTCATACATAAGTTAGTAACAACTGAGTCATTTTTTAATATACCTTGACAGGAACAGACCTGTTTCTTAAGTCAGGGTATGATTAGATGTTTTTCCAAAGTGTTCATCTTAGCACCTGCCGCCTTCTGCAATTCATATGGAATTTCCTTTATCAGCATAATATTTAAGTATGTTTGAAAATTATTTTTATTCAGCCTGTTGCTCTTACTGCAATTGGAACTATCTCAGTGTATTTACTCCAGATTGCTTTAGTTTCTGCATTTTCCATGCGAGCTCTTATGTCTAACAACAACAAGGAAGAGGAGTTGCTTTATGATTATATGTCTCATATTATGCAGAATACTATAATGTCTAGGAGCATCTATTCCTATGAATACTATTACTTTTGTCTGTTTTTTCTTTATCTATAATATGTTTTTTGTTATACTTGACTATTGGTATCAGGTAATCCCATGTACTTAGGACTTTTTCATTTTAACTAATTTTATGTGATTCATCTTTCTAGTGCTTCTCAGCTACCTGCATGTTGTAATGTTTGCACAATCCCCAAAGCAACAGTATTGCTGTGCTATTCTTTTTTTCACTATAGAGACCTTTAGCCATGAGTATATTGTAACCCACAATAAGATGTCAGTAGTCTTGTGCAAATGTTCACTTAAATGTTTCTTTTTGAAAGTCCTGTTTTCTCAAGTGCAGCCCAGAAAAATCTTCATTATCATGCTAATACCTCACAGCATTCTAAGGGCTAGCCCCAGTGATAACTGATTTGGAGTGTGTTTATGGTGACACTTCTGTTAGAGATAGCTAACCCACAATTCCAAAACTTCATGTTCAGTCATGTGCTCTGCAAACCAGAGTTTATGCCAAGGTGTTACTTTGCAAATGTATTTAGTGTTCCCATTTTATGAATAATTTCACTGAGGAATCCAGTTATAAAGAAGTGTGACATGTTACCATGACACAAGGCTCAGGTGTAGGTTGTATAGCAGTGTCATACAGCTACACCTAGGAAGGAAGGTAATTTTTGGGTGGGGACTGGTGCTCATTTTTATTTTTAATGAAAAAAACGTTGAAGGGGAGGGAAGCAGTGGAGTGTTGTAGGTAGGATGTAGTTTGTAGGAATGGCTGGCAGGGCAGACATACACACTTAAAGCACAAAGTCTGATAGGGAAAGTTCTGATACAAAAAGTGGGAGCACAAAAGACATATGCAGACAGACAGACAGAGGAACACAAATATTGATGAGGAAACTTGGACAACAAATGCGGGACTGACGCCCAATGGAAGGGAACACCATCATGAGTGACAGTCTTGGTTAATGACCGCTTGTTATGTTGCCCTAATGGGAAAATTGCCCAGAAGTTAGTCACCTCCATAGCTGACATCATGGGTGGCAGCTCCACTGGTGGGCCAATGGCTAGGGTCATGTAGTTATGCAATTCTGCCAGTCTAGGTCTTGAGCCACTGGTCTCACTATGTCCTGACTAACCTTCACATCTCCCATCTGACATCCCAAAAGTACTCTTCTGTGCTACTCCCCAATTAAGGCTCTATACCCTACCCTAGAGAAGGTGCTCCTGAAACCACAACAATCTTTCCAACTTGGCTACAACTGAGAACAACTTGGGTCTCTGGGATCATGATAATCATCACCCTGTAGAAATGCTGGCTTGGGGATTACTGAGGACTTAGAATTTGGGGTAATGGCCCCTGTAAGGAATGCTGGTTGTAGTGGCACCAAATCCTTCTACACAGCTGATACTGCAGAATAGAAAAGTCAAATGCTGAAAAACAGACAAGAATGAAAAAGTGATAAAAAGAGGAGAGAAAGAAAATAGGACAAAAACAGCAAAGGTTAGCATGATGTGACGAACTCTCTTATGAAAGGGCCTGAAAGACAAAAAATGGAGTTAGTGTAGAAACTGTGATATAAATGCCTGAGGAACTCCTAAGTTAAGATCTAGTGACAATGTTGGGTGATATAAGTGACTGTGTCCCTGCCTCTGGTGTTCATCAATTGCACAATCAGTGTGCAAGTAATTTTTACTTTTTTATTTTATTTATTTTATTTTTATTTTGTCAAACTGGTTAGCCATGCTGGACAGTGACCATTTTAAGAGGGGACATAGGTAGTGAAACAGTGTAAATTATGCATCAGATGGACAACAAAACAAGGGAGAAATAACAAAGCTGTACAAATGAAAGGTAGAGCCATGTGGACAACGACTGTACATGGAGTTGTCATGCACAATGAGGCAAATGCTGGAATGTGTGGTGCAGACTGGCACAATATCACATGGAACTTGAGCAACAATACTGACATGACTAGATAATGGTCAGGGTCATGCAGCTATGCAACTATGCCAGTCTGGGTCATACTGACATTATCAGGAAATGAACAGGGTCATGTAGCTATGCAAGTCTGCCAATCTGGATCTTAGGTTCATAGGTTCATAGGTTCATATTAGGCTATCTGCCCTAGGGCATTTATAAGCCTAGCCAGAGTGTGTTTGGCTTTCGCCACCCATTTTAAATTAATTTTGCTATGCCTTTTTTCGAGGTTAGTATACTGTGCCTCTGTCTAACAGTGACACAGAGGTGATACCCAGGGTAAACCTATGATCTCCCATCCACTCATCAAGATTCCTCTTGAAGAGAGTCAATGAGGGACTCTGCCTAACCTGGACTGGGATTTTATTCCAGAGTGAAGGGAGCCTCTGGGTTATGAATCTGTCCCTCCAGCATGTCCTATTTATTTCAGTGCTGAGGTTCAAGTCTCTCAAGTGCATAGCTCAATGGGATTTGGATTTTATGAGGTGCAGCATGTCCTTTAATTCTGGGTTGGACATGGCTTTATACGTCAGGCACAGATCGCCTCTGAGCAGCCAGTATGCCACTGAGTAGAGTTGGAGTTTCTTTAACCGGGCAGCATATGGCATCTGTCTGAGCCCTTTGATCCTCTTGGTGAGGTACTTTTGGGGGGTATTTCCAGTTGCTGCAGGTGTCTGGTAAGGTACATCCCAAAAGGGGCATTGTACTCAATTATGGGCCTGATGAGGGATGAGTAAAGAGGCACGATGACATCCCCAGATCTAGATGTGAATCCCTTCATGATTAGGTGGGCTATATAAAATGTTTTTCTAACCACTTTGGCCACGTGGTTGTCAAATGAGAGATTGCTATCAACTTGGGTCCCCAGGTCCCTAATTACTTCTTCTGTACTTAATGGATTACCACCTATGTGGTAATTTGTGGGCACTTTGTTTTTCCCAAAGGGGATGACTATACACTTTTTGGCGTTTAGCTTGAGGCCATGGCTCTGGCACCAGTTGTCTGTTTCTATGAGGCCCTTTTGGAGGATGCTTGTGTTGGCTGGAGAGTCAATTATGGCACCCAGTTTGCAGTCATCTATGAACTTGGTCAGCCACAGTCCTTCCGTGTTGGCCTGTACCTCCGAGAAATATATACCGAACAAGAGAAGTCCCAGGACTGAGCCTTGTGGGACGCCACTTGTAACTGGTTTGGAGTCTGACATGGCTCCAGCAATTCTAACCATGTGGGTTCTGTCCTTGAGCCAGTTTGTAACCCATCTAGTGACATAGGGGTTTATATTTAAGCTGGTGAGCTTATCTATAATGCCCTAGTGGGGTATTGTATCGAAGGCTTTTGCGAGGTCCAGGTAGGCTGTGTGGACCACCTTCCCCTCGTCCATGGCCTTGGTGACTGTCTCAAAGAAATTGACCAGGTTTAAGAGGCAGGATCTGCCCTTAACAAAGCCGAACTGGGTAGGATCCAGTGTCTGAGGGTCCCCAATATCTTTATTTATGAGGTCCATGATGATCCTTTCCATAGCTTTGCAGACCAAGCTAGTCAGGCTTATGGTGCGATAGTTTCCAGGATCCGTTGAGGCACCACCTTTGTGGAGAGGGACCACTGTTGCTGTACGCCACTCTTTGGGTAAATATCCTGTAATAAGGCTGAGATTGAACAGTAGTTTTATGTTTGGGTTTAGCTCTTCTTGGAGTTCATGTAGAATGCAGCCCGGGAAACCATCTGGTCCCATTGATGCTGTGTTTTTTGCTTCGGAGAGGGCGGTTCTTACCTGAGCATCTGAGATGTCAAGGGGGCAGCACTCTGCTGGGATAGATATTTGCCCTTTTGGTGTGTGGGGGGGGGGGGGAGTTAGCACTGAACCTGTCAGCTAGGATGTTGGCAATGTCTGTGGATTTGGTGTGTTTTTTGTCATTTTGGACTAATTCTGAGCATATCTGGGAATTCCCACCCAGGTTCCTAACATAACTAAAGAAACCTTGTGATTATCCTTAGTGTCCTGTGCAATTTTTCTCTCGAAGCTGGCCTTAGATGATTTTATGAGTGCCCGTAGTTTTTTGCTAATACTGATCAGAGATGCCTTCCCTTTTTGGGATTTTGCTCTATCATGTAGTAGCTTCCTCCTTCTATTGTATAGTTTGTTTATGGTTGGGGTCTACCAGACAGGACGTCTGCCTTTGGAGGATTGGGTCTTGGTTTTTTTGGGATTGCATGATCCATGCATTCCTGAAGGTGTTCGTAGAATGCATTTATAAAGGATTCTGCGGTCTGGGCTGTATTTTCCACAGGCCCGGGGGCTTTGAAGGATTCCACCTCGGTTTTGAGGAGTGTGAAATTTGCTTTAGAGAAGTTTTTCACTGTGGTTTTCTGGGCAGGGGGTGGGGTCAGGATGTGAATATCCAGTGAGATTAGTTTATGGTCTGATCTTACCAGTGAGGGATACACTTCTGTTCTGGAGCATAGAGTTCCCATGTTGGTGATGATCAGGTCCAGTATGTTTTCCCTCTTGTGGGAGTGGTAACAAGTTGTTCCATAGCATTTGAGTTTATAAATTCTAGGAACCTTTGGGCTAGGGTGTTGGAGCTAGAGTAATGCTCCCAGTCTATGTTTGGGTAGTTAAAGTTGCCCAATATAATGGTGTTTGGAGAGACCTTCATATTTTCCAGTGTTCTCAAGAAGTTTGAGTGAGGTTCCTGGGTTTGGGAGGGTGGTCTGTAGCAGGCTATAAACTGGAAGGCAGTTTTACCCACTGTTAGTTGTGCATGGATAGTCTCTGAACTTCGTGCTGTGCCACCAACATG
Source organism: Protopterus annectens (assembly GCF_019279795.1). Lineage (NCBI taxonomy): Eukaryota > Metazoa > Chordata > Ceratodontiformes > Protopteridae > Protopterus > Protopterus annectens. The sequence continues at coordinate 1,533,659,882 of NC_056728.1, read as the reverse complement.
GAGGTGTGGGTATCTTTGACGACTATTGATACTCCCCCTCCTTTTGTGGTTTGTTCCAAGTTTTGGGGCCGAAAAGCATGGTATGAGGTATAACCTGGTAGTGCTGGGGTGCTCTCGGGAGCCTTGAACCAGGTTTCTGTTACTGCACAGATATCGATGTTCTCCATGCTAAGGAGAGTTTTGAGTGCATGCATCTTGAGGTTTAGACTTCTGGCATTGAGTAGCATTACTCTTAGTTTCTTATCCCTTTGTGATACCTATGGAGGTGAGTTTGTCTTTTGAGCCTTGCCTAAAAAAGGCACTATGGGGGTAGCAAGAGACTTTGCCAATATCCGAAAGCTCAGGGGTGAAAGGTGCAAGCCGTCCCTAGAGAAGCATCGTGGCTTGTCGAGCATGTCATCCCAGGCTGACAGGCATTGGATCCCCTTTGAATGACACCAATACTTAAGCCAATTGTTGAAATTTATCATCTTGTCTTCATATTATGGCATCATTCTTGGTGAGGATAAGATGCTACTCAAGGTCAGGGTCATACCGGCCTGGGCTACATGCTCAGAGAGCTCCTCTATGTCTCTTTTCATGTAGTCCAGGGAGGTACGTTTCAGGTCATTCACACCAGCATGGACAATGACAGAGTCATATTTGTACTTGCCTTGGAGTGACCTGAGTGCTTGTATTATGTGGCGGATCCTAGCGACCGACAGGCAGCTCACCATAACCTTCGCCTTGTTCAGCCTGGTGAGCGGGATGTCAGTGTGCCTGACGAAAGAGTCACCTATTACAAGTGTATCAGGTTTAGCTTTAAGGGCTGTGACTGTTCGGCACACTGGCTTTGTGAGCTATGTGTTGCACGTGTTTTGTTTTTGGTAGCGGTTGCTTGGGTGTCTGCTTTGGAGGTCTCTGCTGCTTAGGCAGATTTTTATTTAGAGCCTCTGAGTATGTTTTTGTGTGTTTATGTGTTTGGTTTGCTGTCATGGTAGGTCTATGTGAGACTGGAATTTTATGGAGTGTGGTTTCCTTCTCCTCCTGACTGGTTACGCCAGTAATCTTGAGTTACTAGTCCATCTATGTCCTAACCAGCCTTCGAGGTGTGGTAATAATGTGCTTTGAAAATTTAATAGTGCCATTGCACTGATACACAGATTCATGACAGTTGCCACATCCATGACATGCCAGGAATAACTGTCACAATGAAGAACAGTGGTATGGGTATAGATGCATTAAGAAATGGCAGTCAGGAAAGTCTGGTGAGCACATAAACAGTGGTAATCTCATATATATATGAGGCATGGAACAATAAAATGCTGCAGAGAAGAAAAGCAGTCTAACTGTGTTGGCATCGACGACCAGTATTATAAAGATGGCAATTTTACGAATAACTTGCATAATTAAGGTCTGTAGCATAGTGACAAATGTATTTAAAACATAGCAGCCATGCAAGCAATGAACAAATATGCAGTGGATAGGTTTTAAACAGAAAAGCAAAGTAGTTTCTGCTGTGATTAGCAGGTTTAGCAAATATCTATATCTATCTATATATATATATATATATATATATCTATCTATCTATCTATATATATATATATATATATATATATATATACAGGTCTAGCAGCGATACAATGCACTTACCACAACACCTAGTAAGTCAGGCATGCCTGGTTTGTTTGACAGGCAAATCATTTCTTTGTGAGTTTCTGCTGTGCTTAAAAAGTACACAGAAAAAAAGAGATGAATGAGCAAAGCATAAACCAGATGTAGCCTGTAACTGTGTTGTACGATCACCTGTAGCATGACAAAGTATTCATGCATCCTTACTATAGTAGTCAGCTTGTCTCTTCCTAGCCACTTCTTCTTTCTGTTGGTAGATAATACAAGGGTAGTGCCACTTCAGGTCACTGTACTAGTGGCCATGCTGCTCAACAGAGTGGATGATGTATACGTCCTCCTTAGCTATCATGGTTGGTACATGCCCGCCATCAACCTTGCACAGGATAGCCTCATAGGAATACCCCTTCAGGAGCTCTTGGTTTTGCATATGCAACAGTTGAAGAAAGATTTTCATCTCCCTATTATATTATGTATGAGCCCGGCCACAATCAGATCCTACAGATGTCACAAACACTTGCCAGGTTGAGTGCAGCAGTGAAAATGATAGCTAAAGTTTGTTGCTATGTGTTGTGGAAACTACATGATGTGCACTGATGGGCAGTACAGAAGCATGATACCCATCTATAGTAGCATGATCTGGGTGGCCAGTGAGTAACTAAGCAGTAGTGTCTGGGTGACAGCTGTGTCCTCATTTCCCATAGGCACTCATACTCTAAGTGACCTACTTTCATGAGCACACTCGCACACACACATCGAGAGGCAGCTGAGATGTACAATGCCCATTGAAACTACCGCATTATAAATTTGTAGCACTGAGGCTGGCTATAACGTTTTAAACACCTTTATTGAATACAGCATACATGCATGAGGCAGACTGGGTCTCATAGCAAGGAACACGGCTTAGAATATATTGGGTTATAGGCACTATTAAGAGAACATTGTGCTGTATTACATCATTAGCATAACTATCACATTATGAACACCAAAATAGCATAATGAGCAACACAAACATCATATTGTGAAAAAAAAAACACCATAGATAAATGGATTCATTACTGAAACCACAGCAAATTGAAGTGCATGGAATTAGAACACAATCTACAGCAATAACCATATCAGCTAAATAGATTCTCTACTGAAACCATAGTAGATTGCATTATACAAAATTAAGGGGGAACCTACAGCACACAAAACTACTAGTAATGCACACCACATTACAGAGGCTGCTGCACAGTCTGTGGCTGCCTCACACACACACACTGATCCATACTTCCATCCATTCACTACCCCTTTTCCCATTTTTGCACATGGGGTCAGGGTTTCACTTCAACAGTGACACTGTGTGCAAGCATTGCAATGGCCTTTGCAGGGATATGGACATCATGTTGAGGTTGGAGTGGCAGACTCAGTCAGAGCACATAGATCTGGGTGGAAATAGTGCTGTACTGATGGGACCACATGCCCAACAGCAAGGCCACAGGATCTGACAAACTGGTCATTGTTCCCCTGGGCAAAGACTGCATTGTAGGAACCACCGGGAGGGAAAGTGTATGCAGACCACATGCCTATATGTAAAACAGTCTGGCATAGTGTTCTAACAGTTATATCACTGCGTTGCAGAAGGTCACGTGTTTGCTGATTGGGAAACATAGCAACTTCCTAGGTGGTAGACAGACACATTGTGTATAATACCCTGTGAGTAGTACACCCTCTGGCAGTTAAGGAAGTAGAAACCCTTCATGTTGATATACCAGACTTTATGTGGACCAGGTGATTCCACGGTGCCAGTATTGGTGCAGTCCATGACCACTAGGACCGCAGAGAGACAGTGTATGTCATAGAATGTTTGCATGGTGATGTTTTACTCCTCTATTATCCATGGGAAACACATGTGCTCCTTTGCATGCAATAACATCACATCTAGAAGCTGTTGTATGTTTCATGAAGCTGAAACTCCTAGCATTACCCCATTTGAACACTGGAAGATCCGTGTAGTAGGAATGGTTAATCCTGCACAAATCTTCACGTCCACTAGGATTAGGCATTCTATACATTTCTCTCCTCATAGCATTGGCCAACAATGTCCTATTCATGGAGGTGACGTTATGTCATGACATACTGTTCTGTGGTATGGAGGAGAACAGTGCACAGCATTGGGAACAACTACATCCAAAGTGGTTGCTAATATATTTTGAGTGGCTCTACTCCAAATATTGTATCACAGCACAAGTGATAATGTTCTTCAGTAAGAAATTATAGTTTACTTAGATACTGGTAGCCACCACAGTGCTAGTGTTATATGCTTTTGAATCATACTACCATGTATGTTGTTGTTACCTTCATACACAGCAGCTCTAATTAGCATGTTGATATTCATTTGTTATCATTATGCAGCCATTTGCATGCAATGCAAGCTACACTGTTTTGCATAGTAGCACAGGTGTGCTCCTTATGTCTCTGAATCACTCCCTGCAGGCCATCACTCGTTATATCATTTTATGTAACTGTTTTTGAATACTCCTCATGTCTATAAGCTGCATTAGCTAGCAGCATGGCTTATTCAAATATTCACTTTACCCTTGTCTGACTGGAAGCTTTTTTCTAAATGTTATGATTTACAGAGAGCTATATGTAACCATTATCTTTTATTTAACAGGTTGCTTTCACATCTCCTGCTCATATACCACCACTCTATGAACTTAAATGCAACTCTTACATAAATTGATCACACTTTGCCTCATGATCATTAAGACTGTGTCTGAAACAATGTCCAACCAAGGTATTCTGGGCTCAGTAACGGTCCTACCAGGAAATGGCAATCTGTACTCCAAGAAATATCATACAACAGCTGGTTCTTTTGCTATTCTTACACATCCAACCTCATGTTCGACATTTATCTAAATTCTTTATATCTCACTATGTGCACAAAGTATTTATTCTTTTTCAGATTAAAACGAGTGAAGTCAAATTACTTATCAGACTCATCACTGAGTATAATGCCCTCTTTGGTATGAACCTGACCAGGCACATGCACAAACGGAATGTTCACAAATGTTCTTCTTAAAAAGAATGCAGGACATAAACAGAGTGTGCTATACAGATCACCTCAATCTCTATCTCTATAGTTTGTTTGCTACAGACTGCTGAGATGTGATGTATGCCTGGCATACAAGTAAGTCATTGTTGGAGCCTGTTGTGATGGAACCTTTACATATCCACAGAATGAACAGCTGCAGAGCTATGAAATCTAAGGACCTAAACTTTACTTACAACATAAATAGGACATGTTGGGGGGACAGGAATGTATCTCAGTGGATCCCTGTGCTCTGGAATAGACTTCCCATCCATGTGTATCAATTGACAGGTAGGTGCATATGATATGAGTGTGACTACTGATTACCATGCAGCACAAATTAGTCCTTTATTAACCAGTCACTACAACTGCCCTTCCCACTATAGTGTTCTAACAGTGCAGATACCAAACTTTCTGGGCTAAGTAATTCCTGAGAATAACCTTATTTGTGTAATACATCACATTCCAAATCCACAGTTTCCATATTCAGTTCTGATAGATAAAAAAATGTGGCCCCAAGCTATGTGCAGAGTTAACTCATAAATTCAGTTTTGCAAGGAGGGAAAAGTTACAGACAAAAAGATAGCCAACAGAAAATATACAGAAGCATATAAAGTCAATGGGATGACAGCATGGTTAGCAACTTCAAAGAGAAGGTCTAGAATCATTAATGCAGTGTTTTATTGCTTGTCTTTGCTGGTTGCAATGTATTCATCTAGTTTAAACAGTATGGTTTAGGTGCTATGACCTAGTCTGAAGCTGTTTTGAGTAGATCTAGGAGGTTGTATTTGGTCAAATGGTAAATTGCTTGTAGAATATAAACTCCAGTATATTTGACAGATAAGAGAGGATGCTATTTTGTGCAGAATTTCTACCTTATCATGTTCACTCCATTTCAACATATGAATAATTTCTGTTTGTTTCTATATGGCTGGGAAAATCCTTAATGTAAGCTTTTGTTTGAAAGTTTTGTTCATAGGTAAATACTAGGCAAATTGCCTTGAAGAGTCATTCTAAGCCTAGCCAATAACCAAAGGTCAGAATCAAACCCTGCACTTTGTGTCTGTGAAGTGAAGACTATAACCATTATGCTAAACGTCAGGGGAAGAAAGCAAAATAAAAAAACAAAAAAAACAAAAGAAGTGAGTTTGTTTAGGTATGTCAGTGGGATATTGCCCATTGAGACTCCACTATCGTCCTTTCGTTTACAGAGTAGTTTCTTTGCTGTAGTTGTTGAGGAAAACATTTTTGGGGACAGTCAATATCCTGTGGGAGATTTCTGTATGTATTTTGGCTGGGCATTGTTGTTTTATGTGACAGATTTAATGAAAACTGCAAGTATGAGATATTGTATGATATATGATGCTGTCCTGTATTCTGCATAGTACTATTAGTTCTTCCAAGGAGTTTGTTGATTGTATTCTAAAATCTGGTTCATTGTTGGATGTTACTTTCTAGCAGATTAGTGAAGCAAACTTTCTTAGATTGTCTTTTGGCAATTGCTTTTAATCTCTGTATTTCTTTCATATTTCTTGAACAAATATCTCTGGTGAGCTTACATGTTCTTGATTGTGTTGTATCTCTGGTTTCTGCGATTGGTCTTAAATATCTGACTAGCCGTAGTGAAGCATTATTTTACAAAATTATAATCTAGTAGGTGAATTTTTATTTAGCATGCTGAAGAAATCTGAATTAAATATTTAAAGCACAAAAATTGTTTTCTTAGTCCAAGCAATACCAGCGTATTGCTGTCATTTAATTTCCACTAGCTTCCACAGGTGCTTGTGTCAAGCTTGATGCAGTGATACCTTTTAGATAAATGATGCAAGTCTGTGTTTCCAGATGGTAAATATCATCACGGGATGCTTAATGTAGCCAATGGGGCTTCACTGTCTCTATAGTTTCTTGGCTGCTTTTAGTAAATTCATTTCAAAGGGTTATTGACCTTTGCCTTTGGATTTTGATAAGTAGGGTGTAGATATTAGTTGGCTGAATCCTATAGAATGCGTGTCTAAAATGTAGTATTCAATGAGCTGTTTATTCCACGCCATGTTGAAGTTTCCCAGACTGAAGAGTTTCCCTAGACAGTAAATGTGATTCCGTATTAAGATTTCTGAGAAAAATGTTCTTGGGTTTTGTGGCTTTATGTAGGTGAAGTTGATATGCACTAGTTTTATCTTTCCTGTGATAACTTTGGTACATGATGTTTTTAGACCAGAAAAGGTTGGTAGCTGATTGGGTTGGAGTTTAGGATTAGTTGATGTTTGTACTTGTAGAAGCACTCCAACTATTCTTTAACCATTGTGATTATTTGTGAATATACACTGCCCTTGTGCTCCAAATTATTTGCCCTGAATATGAGATTTTACAAAATTATTTGTTCCAAATGTGTAATGTTGGCCAGATTTCCAATATAGTCAGCATGTTTGATTAAGATGTGATACCCCTAAATCAAACTATGGAATTTTAATACAAATTATACTTGTATTTGTCCGTACAATTCTGAGACTTTACTTGAAGGAGTTGTTGCAGTAGGTTCTAATAGATCACTTGGGGTATACTTGTGAGGCCAGGATTTCCTTCAGTATCTCCCCTTTACAATGAGAAATTTAGGATGGCGAATATACAATTGCAGTGGGGTGTTTGTTTCACTGTCTAGTAATAAACATATTTTCTAATGATTTTATTTATTTGGCAGTATTGAAATAAGATAGGGTATATTTCTAGAAATCATAGATTGTTATTAATATATTCTTGTAGTTTTCTAATTTAATAGGTTAACAGTCATCATATATATATTACAATGGGATAACAAGACTGTCCCTGAGTTATTTATGAAGAATAGGGTGACAGATGCTAATATGACAAAGGGTACTTGTTTACATCTTTATTTTCTTTTAAGCTGTTAGCATTATTAATAAACATACAGCTGGTTGGCAGTATATGTGCACTGTGAGTGGTCAAATGTGCAGGCATGCTTAGGATAGAGGAAGAAAGAAATCAGACAAGTATAAACTGAGATAGCTTTTCAAAGTAAAATAATGCCTAGGGCAGTGTTAGAAGTATTTGTTATGTTAAGCAGCATTGATGTAAGAGGGGTGCAGTCATTAACATCAAAACATCAAAGCCCTACAGCACTTGGTTCTAAAGTTTGGATCACAGCCAGCATGCCCAAGGCAGATTTTTCATGCCCTTCCTGCGTTCTCCCCTATATATGCCTAAGATATTCCACAGAATGCACTGGTGATTCTCTAAACTGCCCATAGTTTTGTGTGTGTGTGTGTGTGTGTGTGTGTGTGTGTGTGTGTGTGTGTGTGTGTGTGTGTGCGTGTGTGTGCGCGTGTGTGTCTGTAAGAGCATCATGCAACAGACCTGCCAGGATATGGTTTGGCTTCCCCATTTCCCTGAACTGATTAAAGCAGGTGCTGTAAAATAAATGAATGTATTTATAATACATATACATTGCAATTACAAGAAATCTTTTTTAATTAAATTTTCTGAAAAACATTTTAAGAGTGAATACTTTGTCACATGTTTGTATGCATGTTTGTGGGTGTTTGTATATACAAATATTCAGCAGAGTATGCAATGTGAATGAACATATCAGTACAATCTCTAACCAAACGGATTCTTGAACAAGTGTTTTGAAGTCTGAACAGAATGAAAAATAGCCAAATTATTAAACCAACCTCCAGGACTCAATATTCAATTTTATTTATTTTAGATAACACTGCAACAGTAGGATGGCTTATATCCCATTTGTGAGCTACTCTGCATTGAAAAAATCCGTACCTAATACAGTCTTCATATTCTCTAGATTATCTAAACAAAGATTATCCCTTACATTAGCTTCGTGTTTAGTAAATTATAATCCCAGAGTGCACTCCAGTTCTTGATTTGTAAAGTATTTATGTGACAATATATCTCCTCTTATGATTCTGTAACAATCTGAGAATATATTTTATGGCCTTAATCATAGTTCATAGTTCATATTTCATCTTCTTTCTCTCTCTTACTTTCCTAGTAAACTGTTTTAGTATATTTTCTAACTTATTAGCTTTAGTTTGTGAGGAAATACAAATTCCCACCCCATATTCCATGACTGTTCTTATACGACTGTGGATATCAGAAAAAGACAAAGGTGAAGTGAAAGTATCATCTAGTTAAACAGAATCAGGGGGATAGCCAGTGATTAGGAAAGTGGCACTGTGTGTCATTTGAATGGTATTCATAAACTGAAAAATACTATTGTTTTTGTTTTTAGGCTCAAGATCAAACTGTGTGTGATGATTGAATTTGTAACTAGGCCCCAGTCTGCACTGATAGCTTCATGTTAGAAGAGTTTAGGCTAAGTGATAATCCATCCAAAATGATATGTATAAGACCAAGTGATGGACCACCAAAATGCCAGAGGACCTCTCATGGATTTGCTGACAAAGTGTTGTGTTTTTTTACAGAAGATATGGCAGATGATTGCACTAACCTTCCTGAGGTGGCAGTGTAGTCAATAATTTAATTTCTTATGAGAAGTGGGTTCAAAACTATTTATTATGCAACTTATTCAAATTGTGTAAAATATATTAAGAAGAGTAGACTAGTTTAATCAAATAGTTCATTATACGTAGCCACCATCCTTATTTCTGTTACCCTATTTTATAAATGTTTGGGTGTTAAAACATACTAATGCATCAAAATTACTCTACTATCCTCCCAGCAATTAATGAATATGACTACATTACAACTATGGCTGAAATTATACAAGTATTCACTCACAAAGGGGATATGTTATTATTATTATTATTATTATTATTATTATTATTATTATTATTATTATTATTATTATTATCATCATCATCAAACTGTGCCTATATGTGCCATGAAATGTAGATTAATGTTTGCCTGGCTTGCCTTTTCATGCATTTGAATGCTGATATATGTATGTAATTTTAATATGGTTGTGCTTATAAAGTACAACCAAATATCAATAGTAAGCACATATAAAGGCAATTAAATGCTGCATTACAGACTTAAGTAAGACCATTTTAAGTAGAGCAATAAAATTATACAACAGAACAGCAAACTGTCAGGTTCTGGAGTATGAACACATTGATTTATCTTAACTATTTAGTAAAACAATATTGATCACAGTTACACTATGTGAAATCCAATTTACAGGTCACCAAATGAAAGCTAACACCTATTCTTTTTCTCTTCAAAAGAGATTTCATTTCTCTTTAAGGATTATAAACCATTGATGTGGTGTTTATCAGGAGGTAAATACAATTAAGTCTATATTATTCATAACCAACTGCTTTGTTTCCCTCTCTACTTCATGAGATGTACCTAATTCTTAAATTGTTCATACTGAGGTGTTACCACCAGCTTTAAGATAGATGCCAGTAGTTTTATCTATATGACCCCTTTTATGTTTTTGACACATTTTTTTTCATACATTAAGGGGATTCATTCTATATCAAGCTTAAAAGAAATTGTAATGTCCAAAATATATTAAATATGGTTGTGAAAATACAGATAATGGCTTTGTTTTACATTCAGCGTAACATTTTGTAACTCGTATTGAAGTTCCTTGCATAAAAGTCTGTTGTGCAACATGTAATGACTTCCATTGCATGCTACAGTAATGTGTCTTCCACAAACTTTTTTGGAGTTTTATCACTAATTTTGGATGAAGAGTACAGCATATTTGTATAGCCTATTTTTACAACTGTATTTCATCATCGGGTCATAAAAAATATACTAGAACAAATTGTTTACTATACGGTTAGGTTAAAGCAATTTAAATGTGATTACTTTGAAAAGAATCCCTCACAGTTTAGCAAACCCTCTACAAAATGTATAAAATGCAACATATGTGCGTGCATGGCCAATGCTGTGCTGAACTATTGCAGTGCCATATGTTCCATATAATGCTGAATTGTTTTACCTTATGCTGCATATAATGCAGTCTACTTGAATCTGAATATGCAGCAGTCACTTTTTTATTGTCTAAATTAAACGCTTTGTGGAACTGCTGCAGTTTATTCCAGAAAAAAATGATAGGCAGCTATGAGTGTGTTACAAATTCACTGTTTAATTTGAAAATACTTTTCACTCATTATTGCATGTCTGATTTTTTCCAGAAACGTCTTATTTCCAATTTTAATATGCATAAAATAGCAATGTCTGCTATTAAGATATGTATGTCGCATGTTGACATGCAGATACATTAAAAGATGGATACATATAGACAGAAGAGAGAGGAAAGGAGAGAGAGAGAGATTTCTGAGTTGTTGAAACTGTAGGAAGTTTATGTAGGACAGCAGAAAGTATATTTTTCATTTGCAAATGATATGTGTACTTTTTTTTTGATAAATTTCATGGTCATCATCATTTACATGAAAGGCACCATCTGTCCCACTAAAAATCTCATATTATTTTTTCAAACTACTAATGCAATTCCTGATTGATCTGTGCATATTCTAGGTGAGGTAATTAGAATAATTTATCTGTAATTTCAAACCAATGCAAATTGCAGCATTATAGAAAAAAGAAGCATGTATTGATGTATTAACAAAAGTGTTAGGTAATTACATTTCAAATGACATATGTAAAAATAACCTGATTGTCATTGGGATATGCAAATTAACATGCTGTAATCTCAACTTAGTAAAGGTCCTTTGTGTGCTGCTCAATTATGTTTTCATCTAAGCAGAAATATAATATTCTTCATATCAGTTACTAATGGAATTATGTCTGGGTTGGATCAGTTAATGGCATTAGTTTACTGTTATGCTTGTATTACCTTAACTGTGTTTTCAGGGACATCTTACAACTAAAGCAAGTTACTGGTAAAAGATACACTTGTTCTAGTATACACTGGCTGTCCCTGGTATTCAACATTTCATAGAACATTTACACAGAGTAACAAACAAGATACAATGGGTGGCTTGCTAAATTTATACAGCATGACCCTGTTTATTTATGGCTCACTTCATGCAATTTTGATTTAAACACATTAAGTATAAAATAATGAATGTTGTCATTTTTAAATAAAACTCAGAAATAGCTTACAGCATTTCTTAAGGACAGAGATCAATGTTAGCAAAAAAACGTTGAAGCCATCACGTTTCACACTATGCTGACAGAACAAAGGAAATAATGGATTTTCTATAGTAAGATGCCTTGAGCAAACTGTTTACTTTCTTCATTCAGTTCTACATGAGATTAGACAGGAAAGTTTTAGGATCATACACTAAATTACAGTCCTTACTTTAATGTCATTTTTAAAAGTGAAAGGCCATCCTTGAAGGAAACAGGTAGTTCAGTCAAATGCAGCCGGATCAAATTCTGATTTTTAGTAAATCTTTCAAAAATTCAGACAGATTTATGCAAAGAATGGTAATCAAAAGCAGGGTGAGGCATCTCTTTCTCTCTGTATATATATATATATATATGTATATGTGTGTATATATCTATCTATATATATATATATATATATATATATATATATATATATATATATATATATATACATATGGATCTAGGACATTTCACCAAAAGCACATTTCACAGAAAGTCAAATTAGTGTGCACTTTTCACCGAATGCTCAACTCACTGAAAACACAATTCACAGAAACACATTTCACCAAAAGTTGTATATGGCCTTGTCCCCACTGTAGTGCAACCCTGGAGTTAATATATATAGTAGGGGGTGTAGCCACTCACATATTTTAAATCTTTTGAACTATATACATGCCTACTTGTACTTGCAATATATTACTCTTATCCAAACATGATATATACTTCAAATATGTGGGAGGGCTATGCCCCCACTTCCCCCGATGTTGGGGGTGGTGCCTCCCACACCTCCCCCTACTATATATACTAACTCCAGGGTCACACTACAGTGGGGACAAGGCCATATACAACTTTCAGTGAAATGTGTTTCGGTGAATTGTGCTTTCGGTGAATTGTGCTTTCGGTGATTTGTGTTCAGTCAGTTGAGTTTCAGTGAAATGTGCTTTCGGTGAAATTTTCTCGATCCATATATATATATATATCTATATCTATATCTATATATATATATATATATATATATATATATATATATATATATATATATATATAAATAACCATCCCTGTCTGTATATGGATTCACTTTATATCCTCGAAATACTAAAATGTCAAAATTCAGTATTTCAAAGCTATAAAGTAGAATTTTTAAAACGTAGAAAACTCAGAAGTGCGAAATTCAAAATCTTGCACACCAGAGATTTTGAATTTCACGCTACTACTGCACACACACACACACACACACACACACACACACACACACACAAACACACACACACACACACACACACACACACACACACACACACACACAAGCTACATTCTGCTTGCACACACACATCACAGCAACAAAACACACTAACACACACCACAGCCCCTACCCAAAACTCTTAACACACTTACACACACACACACACACACACACACACACACACACACACACACACACACACACACATACTTACCTGAATCCATAACCACAGCAGATCCTCAGAAGTGTGAAATTCGAAACCTCCGATATTTGAGGTTTTGAAATTCGCACTTCTGAGCTTTTGCTCTTTTAAGGATTCCACTTTATGGGCTCGAAATACTGAATTTCGACATTTCAGTATTTCGAGCTCCTAAAGTGGATCCCTGCATATATATATATATATATATATATATATATATATATATATATATATATATATATATATAGAATGAGTTGTAAACCTTTTCTGCAGTATCATCAGAATGATTTTCTGGGAGAGGTACAACTAGCAGAGGATACTACTTCTCCTAAACAAACTATGCATCTACATAAATCATTAGGAGGATAGAAAAATATATTAATGTAAACGTTTAGCAAATAACATCTGGACAAATATTTGGGTCCTTTGCCTATGTGGGAAATGTGCAGTTGATGGCGACAAATATCTCCATGCTTCCTTAATACTAGAATTGCACACATACTACAGATGTCCAGATACCCATGCACTTTATTCTCTGGGATTTATGCCAAGGGTACAAATTCCTAAAAGTAAATAGCTCTTTTTATGTTTAGGATGAATCTTTTAAGTGTCTTTATATATAAAGGCATCAAAGCTCATTTACAGCCTGTAATGCCACAGAGTCTAATGGCTCTTTGACTCATTTTCAAAACAACATCCATTTTATTTACATGTGAACATTATCAAAATTCTTTAAAATGTTTTAGAAATACATTTTTTTTAATTCTCCCCCTGTGTAAGACTGAAGTCTGGAGTAAAACAGGATACCGTTTTCACTGGCATATAGTAAATGACACCAGACTTGCTTTGAGGAAGAATATTAAGTGTTACAAATCAGCTGACAGGTACTGAGAGAATTATGCCACTCTTTTGAACAGACGTGGGACCAGCAGTATGATGCAACTAAATATTTGGCCTGAGTAAAAATCTATTACTATCAGAGGGTTCTTATAGATGGCCTATAGAAAAAAATATGAGCATTTAGAGATAACTTTTCTTGTCCTTGGATGCTAGAAGTGAAATTGGCATAATTTGAATTTCCTTTCAATTAACTGTAATTCATTTATTGCAACACACTATTAGTGAATTATTATATTCTGTAAAAAGGTATAAATAATAAGGCATTATTCCTCATAACTAGGCTACCTAAATGCATGCCTCCTTGAGTATTTCTGAAAAATTAGAAAATAAATAGTGGCTTGTAGTAAGTTTTAGAATACTAGATACTAAATATATTTCTCCATCCATTATTTCAGGCAGGGCTTAAGTTCAGCCTTAGAAGATTTTATTGCACAGAAACCCTAATGTCAAAGAATATAACATAATATATCAATCTTGTGATGATATGAGGTAGTGCCATCTGTGCTATGGCAGTGCATGGTTAACATATGCCAGCTTAGCTAGCTACAGTTTTATAAAGAATTTTATGTCATTTGACTATCACACTGATTTGTATAGATGTTTCTGTTAAAAATGTATTTGCAAAGTTGCTTGTATTAAAATGCATCAACAATAGGTCCTGCTGGACAGAAAATAGATATACATGTATGTCAGACAGTATTATTATAACTTATTAAATGCATATGCTTTAACAGATAATTCTAGAAATGAAGAGGTTAATCTCAGTCCAACTAATTTTGAAAAAATAGTATGAAAATTAAATGGGTTAGTTTAGGCAATAAAGATTTTATCTTATAGGTCTGATTGCAGCCAGAGACAAAAATGTCTGGGAAAACCAGGACTAGGAATTTTACTGTATTGTCCTTAGGGGTGAGCTAATTGCTACCCTGGAAGGGTGGAAGTTTTTGAAATTGTTTTATAGCTTTCAGCTATCTTAAACCTCAGGACAAGGCTTAGGGAGCTCATGGACTTAGCCCAGGTGAAACTGGTAGGAGCCCAACAGCAGAAAAAGGTCTGGTATGACAGGAATGCTTAAGCCCAAGAGTATGTTGTGGGATAGCAGGTTATGCTGCTCATTCCTGTCAGACACAATAAGCTGCAGGCAGCTTGGGAGCTTTTAAGTGGTAAGGAAGGTCAGTGATGTTAATTACATTGAAAACCTGCTAGGCAGGTGACAGAGGCAGAAATTGTACCATGTTAACATGATGAATCCTTATCATGATAGGGAGGCCCTGGTGCTGAGTATTTGCAGTGGAAGGCAGGAGAAGTCCGAGGGGGGATCTGGTAACTGATCTTCTCAGTGAGGCTCATACTGACACCTCATTGGAAGGGGTAGCAATGTCCCCACAGCTATCCCCTACCCAAGTTCAAGAAATCTGTGCAGTATTGCAAGAGTTTGGGGGTATGTTCACTGGGCAACGTGGGTGCACCCACCTGGTGCAGGACTATGTGGATACAGGACTCCAAAGGTCTATCAAGCAGAGGCCTTTCAGGGTGCCTGAGCCAGTCAGACTGAGTCTGAGGGAGGAGATACAGGAAATTTTGGAACTGGGGGTAATCCAGGAGTCCATCAGCCCTTGGTCCTCCCCAGTGGTGCTGGTACAAAAGAAAGATGGCAGCACCAGGTTCTGTGTGTAACTACAGAAAAATAAACAGTCACACAGAGTCAGATGCTTACCCCATGCCTAAGACAGATGAAGCCTTAGAGCAGCTGGGTTGAGCTAAATATCTACCACTATTGATCTGACCAAGAGCTACTGGCAGGTGCCCTTGACTCACAGCACTAGAGAGGTGTCATTCTTTGTGACTCCTTTCAGATTATATGAGTTCATGAAGATGCCCTTTGGGAAGAAAAATGCCCCAGCAACCTTCTAGAGGGTGGTAGTTTGTATCCTAACAGGAGCAGGAGATTATGCCCTTGCTTACCTGGATGATATTGCTATCTACAGCCATTCCTGGCAAGAGCACCTTCAGCATGTTTGAGAGGTCTTGGGCAGACTGGAAAGGGCAGGGGTGAAAATTAAGCCCAATACAGTAAGTATCAGGTGAGTATGGCAGAGGTCTCTTATCTGTGACATAGAGTGGGGAGTGGTAGGATCAGGCCAGAACCTGCCATAGTGGAAACTATTCAGGTATGGCCTGGCTCTGTTACCAAAATGCAGATGAGGGCATTCTTGAGGATAGCTGGGGGTACTACAAAGTGTGTTCCCAGTTATAGTACAGTAGCTGCTTCCCTGATAGACCTGACAAGAAAAAACTGGTAAGATAAGGTAGTGTCGATCCCCAGCCTGTGAGCAGGCATTCCAAAACTTAAAGAGGCTTTGGGAGGACTCTCTGTGTTAACCATTCTAGATTACAGCAAATAATTTGTTTGTGCAGGTAGATGCTGCAAACCATGAGGTGGGGGCTGTACTCAGTGAGGTTTCCTCAGAGGGAGAAGAGCACCCAGTTGTATATCTCAGCTATAGATCCAACCCAGGGAGGACTGTTATTCAGCAGTAGAAATAGAATGTCTAGCTATAGTATGGGCACTGCAGAAAGTTCAACCATATGTGCGTGGAAGGAAATTTACTGTGGTTCCCCACCACAGCCCATTAACATGGCTGCATTGTTCCAGCCAGCAAATTCATAAGTTATCAAGGATGCAGGGATATGACATGATAGTGCAGCACCATAGTGGGGCCAGCAATGCCAATGCAGATGTGTTATTAAGACAGGTTATAGGTTAATGTGTTCCCAGACAGGCCCATTTCTCTCAAATATAATTTTTCCAGGATCACTTGAAAAACTAGCTTGAGTCTTCAAAGGCAGGGCTGTGTGTGTGTGTGTGTGTGTGTGTGTGTGTGTGTGTGTGTGTGTGTGTGTGTGTGTGTGTGTGTGTGTGTGTGTGTGTGTGTGATGATATAAGGTAGTGTCATCTGTGCCATGGAAAGTAGGCAGTGCATGTTTAATATATGCCAGCATAGCTTGAGTTTTGTAAAGAATTTTATGTCGTTTGACTATCATACTGACTTCTATAAATGCTTATGTTAAAAATGTATTTGTAAAGTTGCTTTTGTTAAAAATGCATCAACAGTGGGTTCTGCTGGACAGAAAAGAGATATGCATGTATGTCAGACAGTATTATTATAACTGATTAAATTTATATGTTTTAACAGAGAATTCTGGAAGGAAAAAGGTTAATCCCAGTCCAGCTAATTTTGAAAAAAAAAAGGTTGAAAATTAAATGAGTTGGTTCAGGTTATAAAGATTTCATCTTACAGGTCTGATTGCAGCCAGAGATAAAAACGTCTGGGAAAACCAGGACCATGAATCTTACTGTATTATCCTTAGGGGTGAATTAATTGCTAACCTGGAAGAGTGGAAGTTTTTGAAATTGTTTTGTAGCTTTCAGATGCTGCAGCAGATTTTAGTAAAGCTCTGGGTATGTATTGTACTAGAGTCAGGTGACCAGATGTAATGTCCTTCTACAACTAGCTCTGGAATTATTTTTTTTTAGATATTAGTGAGAGATATGAATGAACTTTCACAGCAGCACTATATTGCTTAGAACCTTGCAGAAAAGATCTGTCACAGTTATCTAACACAACCTCATATCTCATCTTGCCTTGCTGTAGTAAGCAACTCAACACTCATCATATTGCTTGTTGTAGTAACTTAATTAAGGAACAGTAATTCTTTAGCCAGTCAGGAAAATATAATGAGATTAGTTAAGTATTGTTTATCCGCATCTGTGTGAATCTATCCAACTGTATTTTTGTCTGTGTGTGTGAAAATCAAATATCCAAGTGTGTATGTCAGCTACTTGGAGCAGGAAGATAGCGGTTCAAAGTGGTCAGTGTGGAGTCTTATCTGGGGCCTGGTGAGAGAGAAGAAAGCCCAGCTCCAGGAAGGGAGTATGTTCCCTATGTGCTCATTAGGCAAATTGCGCTTGGTGCAGACAGCTACATTGAAAATATGTGTGCATCCATTTTGTTCCAAGTGGATGTCCCTCACTGGTGTCAGAGGTGAGGATTGAGGCTCCTTGATTACTAGTCCAGAGTAGGGATTATCACAAATCTGTTCCTATATTAATAATATATTAATGTAATCATGTTTTATACCAGTATTGAAATAAACCCATTACATGTAAGTGAGCATATGGTATAGCTATTTTGAAAAAAAATAATGTACTGTTTTGGAGGTAGTTTGATGCCCATAACCTCCTCTTGTATATTCTGTGAAGTTCTGCAATGCACTTAAGTATCCACTGCCACTATGTCTTTAATGTAAGCAGACTCTTATGGATATTGGATGTCTTATTTATTTAACTCCAAATTATGTTTACAAATGTGAAGTATGCGTACTACAATGGGGTATTTTACATGATAACATCAAAATTAATGCATTACAGGAAACATCACAAATTAAATCAAGAATTATGTTTCATTCTGCTCATTTCTTCTTGAAATTGTATATTTAAATAACATTTGACAGAAGCATTTTCATTCACTGCAAAAATCTATGGGTGGTATTCATAGTCAGGCAGTTCACAGCTATGTAGCGGTTATTGGCATAAAGTGACACTAATCTTCTATGCAAATAATCTAAGGGCAGGCTTTTTTCATCGAATAAGGAAAAGCAAAAGAATTTGCCTACTAGGGGCAAAAGCATAAAGTACCTTACAGTAAGCATTAGGTAAATATGAAGCACTACTATTGGCTTCATATAACTTTGAATGTGTTCAGTTATTCAGAATGGATGCAGCAATACCCAGTCATGCTTGAAAGACAAGTGGCAGACTGCATATCTTTTATTATTTATATTTAAAAAATAAAGGGTGTGGACACCTTGATAGCTTCATTAAAGAATAGAAAGGGGGAGTTAGGAAAGATTGAAAAAGTGGAGACACAACAAAGAAGGAAACACTGAAAGAAAACATCAAGAGGATTGTGCTGAAGGAGGTGAGAGAGGAGGGGCACAATGCTTTTGTGCAAGGGTTAGACCCCTCCCCCCATTTTTTCAATTTTTTTTGTATTAGAGAGTAGTTTTATGAAAAATATATAAAAGGGTGTAGGTAAAAGGACAATGGAACAAGGACTGATGACACATCATCAGGGCTCCCAGCACACAGACCCACAAACATTTCCATTATCAGATGGTGGGGCAGTGGAGAACCCGAATGTTGAGAAGTAGGAACTTGTGGTGGTGCCATGGTCAGCATCAGCTGGGACTGCATGTCTTCAAAACACTGAAGCAAGGCCTCATCTAGCTGAATCCACCAATCAAATACCTCTTCCAGCATGTCCTTAACCAAGTTCCGATGCCCAGTTTATTATTGCTTACCAGGCTGCCATGTGCCAGGGTGTCTACAGGACTGGTGCCACCACCCCGACCCTGTGAGGATGTCCATGGATGGCAAGAGAGTGAATCCTCCCTAACCCAGGAGGTACTCGTCTGGGTTGCTCCAAGAAAATTTTAAATATTTAAAAATGAACATAAAATGGAAGAGAAATAAAATAATACAGGATAAAGGCATGCATAACTAAAATAAGAAATAAGTCAGAGAAAAAAGGAGGCAAAGGCAAAACTGATAATATACACAATAAATTCACACATCGTTTATTGCAGCATTCAGTTTCTTACCAAAAGCATTTTTAATTTATAAATCTTTACTGCATTAAAACCAAATGTATGGTGTGCTTATGCAAACTTTGGGATAACATTTTTAAGGCAATTGCTTATGTTTACTTGACAGCTCAGTGTTTGTTGTCAAGTAATGATGAGGTTTACATGTTGCAGTCTACTACACGAACATAATGATCATTTCTTGTACCTGATATGCATTTGTTTTCAATGCTGAACTGACAACAACATGTATAAGTACTTATGTTTTATAAAATCTATTAAAGACAGAATACTGCACTTATATACTGGCATATCTCTTACCCTTACTTGCAGTAATGTACTGAATGCACTCTTCTTCTTCTTCTTCTTCTTCTTCTTCTTCTTCTTCTTCTTCTTCTTCTTCTTCTTCTTCTTCTATTGCCTCAATTACTATTATCTATCAGTTATTTTATATACACCAATAAAATGAGTTAGAGCCAGAAATAATCCAGTATACTCTGAAATATCTCACTCTTGATTGCAGTAATGTGCTGAATGTAATCTAATGCTTCACTTACAGCTTTGTAAGAATTTCATGTAACAGTTTCTGAATTTTGTTCAGCCAATAACACATCTTTGAAGTTTTTATTTCCTTAGCTGTTCAAATGTGTGTGTTTGATAGTTTTCTTTCTTAATAATTCTAAGCATATAAGGGGATGATTTAAAAATGTAGGCAGGAATAAGAGAGAGGTACTAATATTGGGTATTTCTCACTAAAGTACATGCTGGACATTCACTTCACACCACAAGCACCTCCTAGCATCTATTCTGACTAGGGTGTGGTTCCAGACTGACTTCAGGCATCTTGTATGTATGGTTACAATTGTGAAAGACATGACTTTCTTATACAAGTACTAGACCAATAAATATTTCCTAGCCTACAGAAACTGTCTGCATGTAATTTAAGTACTACCTAATTAAATGCAATGCTAAATGAAAATATAGAAATGCCAATTTTATTTTTCTTTCTTTACTTGAACAAGTACTTTTAAGTGTACGCATGCAGATATATACCTGTGTTTTTCAGACATATATATGCAGATTATTTTAGTCATGCATATCTTACATTTGTATTTATATGAACAACTATGTTATCACTTAAAGTTCCATATGTTTGTATTCAGATGCAGTTCTATGTGCAGATATGTTTATGCTTTCTTTTCATTATTGCAGTAACATTACAGATACATTTCTGTGGGGACACATATTTCTTCTATCAAATGCCTTTAATTATGCAACCTTGCTTATCTTAAAGCTATATTTAACATTTTTAAAATACCCTCCCAAAAAATAATTTTATAATTACTATAGAAATCTGTCCTTTTTGCCTCTACCTGGTCTACACACTCAGTTAGCTGGTCTGGCCAATGCTTCTTCAGGTTGTCACACTTGTGTTGGCACTGCTGGCTGGAGTGGGTGATCCCAGTAAGGCTTTCCAGGTGTTCATCCAACTCCTGCCAGATACTGATTTTTTCCCAATTAGAACCTCTAGTCCATGCCTCAGTCTTTTCAACATATAAATCCTTCACAAAGTAGACCATAAGTTTCATCTCTTTATTAGACCATCTTGGAGTGTGGCATAGTGCCTTAACTGGTGCTGCTATGCTTGGAAGCGCCAGAACCAAAATGACCAAAGTATGAGCAGGGCTATGTTCCATAAGTTTAGAACCACTCCTCCTGACATGTGACACCACCTTAACCAATCCTAGGTAAACAGCAGGAACATTAGACCAGGTACTGTCATTACTGGCAAGTTTGGTTTAATCAAAAATGCTTTGTCACATACATCTTTTTTTAAAGGAGTACATTTGCATTTCATTTACATGGTACATAAAAACAGAATGCAATAATCGTTTTTACTTTTTTCTTACTTAAAATTGCTACTGTTACTATACCCTTCCTTATCTATTGTTTTGGAAGTATTACACCCTTAATGTAATTTATTCCTTCATTGTAACAGCAGGAATATTTTTGGATGGGCTTGCATAAATACATATACCTCTGTGTGTGATGACCAACTTTTATAAACTATTGAGTGGTTTTAAGTGAGAGGGCATGCCACATGATATTAGATGGGCAGGGATTACATGGTATGGTTGTGCAAACTGTAATACTTATGACTCCATTTTGTTTTTTTCTGAATACCTTCAGATTTGAGTATATATGAGCATATCTGCACATTCCTGCACCATGCTAGGAATGCTGTGAAATGCCATGGACTCCATAGTTGTGTGCGGCATATTCACATGAACTTGTGTCCTCATTCATAAGCTGCCAAAAGTGATTTACATCCATATGTAGCCATACAAGTTTGCATATTGCTCTGATTCATAGAGATAAATGTAAAATGGCTTAATTTGCATATGAAACGTAAACAGACCTGATTTTATATGAAATAGTTGAATACCACCATATTAACTCACGGGTACTTGAGTTCAGTGGCAAAGGTCTATGAAAAATGCAGACTTTTTAAAGTGAGGAAAAATATTTAAAAAAGTTTAAATTTAATATGTTACACATAAAAATAATGTAAAATAGTGAATTACACTGAAAAAATATATATTTTATTGATCTCATGGGCATATTATCACAGCTATAATGAATAATGTCATGCTGTCATTTGTAAGTGGGGAATCAGTACAGCAGCTATACGAAATGATTCTTGATCACTCAAAAAAAAGTCATTACTTTGGTGTTATATACTGATTGTGCATACATATATTCTGAAATAGTAAGGATGTGTTGTTGGTTGAATATACGTGTCCATAACTGAAAAAGATTTCTGAGTATCACTGAAGAATAAAACATGACAGCTTTATGAATACATGAAATGGTAGAAACTGATTGCTTTAGTGTTGTGAATGATGCTGTAGACTTTAGTATAGCACAGATTTACTTTGTTATAGTTAAATTTTGCATGTTTATATAATGATGTGGTTTCTGTTACCTTTTTCCATAGGAGGATGGCAGACACACATAATCACTTTTATGCTGCTTGCTTGGTGATTATGCTTTTTCTATATGACTGCATTTTCCTTTTTCTTGTGCAGTAATGATGCAAATGAAGGGCTCAAGGCAGAGAAAGGACAACTTTAGCCATGAGGAACATTGCATCATCATGGCAGCCCATAGGGTATATGGGAAATGTCTGTTTGGTAAAGGGGTTTATCAAACAAGCTGATAGGACCAAAGCCAGGAATCAACTTGTCCTGGATATTAATGCAGTGTGTGGCAAAAATCATACATTAACACAGTGCAATAAAAGGGAAATGATATGGCAGGACATGCTAGAAGCAAGGCAAAGCAGAATGCAGTTGCCAGTGTCAGTACTGGGGGGAGGGCTCCAATAATTATCCCATTAAGATCAAATGACAAATACCTCCTTTCCATTCATGGGGATGACTATGACACAGATGATGATGGTATTGGAATAATCAAAGGTGTGGTGGACATTGGCTATTACTGATGAATGCAGTAGCAACACTCACCTGCTAAGGATGGTAGGTTTAAAAACAATAACATGTATTTATATAACAAACTGAATGCTGACAAGGAATGATCACTTTAGTAGTTACTGTTAATAGGTGAACCTTCTAGATCAACAGAGAATAACAATGAAGGCAGTGTGCATGTTAGGTGTCCCACCAAATTCCTTAATAAGCATACAGTAGTGTTTCTTTCTTTATGAGTAATGTTTTCAAATTGTTTTTTAAAGGGTCAGCAGCAAGAAATAGCTCCACTTCTGCAGGAAGTGACAGTGCATCATAAAGTTAAACCCATGTTAGCATTCTACTCCAGCTTGTACAGTGAGAAAACCCATACAACTCTACACCAGTATCTCCAAACCCTGCACTTCTACACTAGTAAACCCAACCTCCTGCACTTCTACACCAGTATCACCAAACCCAGATGAACACTTTGAGAATGACTGCAGACATTCAGAGGTAACAGTGTCCACAGTGACACCTTTACAAAGGGAAGCCAAGGATAGGCATTTATTATAGCTGTGAAGATAAACAAAGGCTGCCAGCCTAGCCAGATAGAATTCTGTAGATAATTCTATCATTTGTAATTATTAATGTAAGCCACAGGCTTGTTCTCCTAAATGTGAACTGACTGCACTGGATATTGAACTGCAAAAATGTAACAACAGTGCACTCTGCTGTAAAAAAGTTAAGTCAAGGATTTCATGACTGTCTTTGATGTCAAAATTTGGAGCTGATATGTCTAGAGGGTGGCATCCTGCCTATTGTTTTAAGACCATAGTTAATGGCTAGAATTTGCATGTATAAATGTCCTTTATTGCTCTGGTTTCTGACCAGGTGTAAAGAATTTAAATGTAGTTTATGTTAGCCTGGGAACACCAGAGAAGTGTGAAAAATGATGTCATGTGAAGCAGCTCTGTGTTATTAATTTAAAGAAAGAGAATCAGAGAGCTCTGAGCATTCTGTCTCGAGAACATCCAACATCACCAGCACTGCTTTGCTCTAGATGTAAGTTATTTAGAACTGTGTTTTCTCTTAGAAATAGGTAGGGATTAGGAAGATTAGACTAAGTGTTTTTCTGTGTTAATATTAGAAGTTTTCTACATTATTATTTTAAGTATTTCTGTGTGATCTCTAAATCTTTGACTAGCACTGTGTAGTAAGAAGTATTGTCTTGTGTTTTTATTTATTATTAAATATGTTTAAACCTTTCAACTGTAGCTGTTTTGTGTAGAGATAATTTAAGCTCTAAGAGTACATTGTAGGTATATCGTGATGCTGTACCAAGTCAGTCCAAATAAGTCTTGACTGTTAGTTCACACTTACCATTTGGATAATAATATTGCACAGTAATAATTGGACACCCTTTTAAGGGCCTTTGAGTAGCTGGTAAATATTAGTGGGTGGTGGCAGTGGGTACTACCATTTAGACTGGGCAGAAAAGGGACACAGCTGGAGAACCTGTGCCAGCCTTCCCCAGGAGTGTTTGTGTGGTTGTATATAACTCTTATCTCAAAGTGTGTGTGTGTTAGCTACTTGGGCAGGGACACAAAGCACTGGTTGGACAGAGAGGGTGCTGGAGATTTTAGCTTGCCCACTAGGCTGAAATCTGGACCCTATAGCTGTGCCAGTGGGGAGACTTATTTGGGACCTAGAGAGAAAGAGAGAAACCAGCCCCAGACTAACTATGATCTCTGTGTGCTCTTAAGGGAAATTGTAGTTTAAAAATGAAAAAACAAATTTAATAGAAGTTAGCGCTTTCAGCGAAGTTAGTACTCCACCTTCTTCAGACAAACAAGAGAAATTCATGACAACAACATTTATAAATAATTACTGATAGTTAAATTACCAATCCGATAAAAGTGCATTTAAGCTAAATTACTCCATGGCAACCTTAAAGAAGTATGTAGGTTGAATATCAGTATAAAACACTGACAGTACGAATAATGCCTACAACCATACATTCCTGATAAAACAAAAAATATACACACAAACCAGTAAAAATAGTTAATATACATCACTATCCAATTATTTAAATTGATCACTATATCTACAAGAAATTATATAGTATATTATAAATTTATAATCGAAATAAAATAAATGAATAAAAAATACAAAAATTCATTAGGTAATACATCATGAATAATGACTTCTGAAGTAAAACACTGGGCTTTACTGTATCAGATGAATTACAATGATACGGATTATTAAAACAGTTTAACCCACTGACTAGGATATATATCAAATCCAATATATAATTAATGATTAATCCTGCAAAGGCACCTTAAAATATATAAGAGTATTAAAACAAAAATTATTACTATTATTTGTCTTGTTTGTCTGAAGAAGGTGGAGTACTAACTTTGCTGAAAGCGCTAACTTCTATTAAATTTGTTTTTTCATTTTTAAAGTTGCTGGCTCTCATAGCGTCATTTCGCTTGCTTTTTTTGTGGTTTCGTCTTGTGGATTATCTGGTTTGTGAAAATTGTAGGTTACTGTGTGTGTATTTATTATCCTTTCCCTATATGGACATCCCTCAATGGTGTTATTGGTGAGGATTGAGGATCCTTGATTGCTGGGCCAGTGCACAGGTGTCACATATGAATTCATCTCCCCCTGGGGAATTCAAGCTAGTTTTTCAAGTGACCCTTGAGAAACGCTGCTTGAGAGGGTTAGGTCTGTCTTAGTATACCTTATCCATTCCCTGTCTTGAGAGCCCATCTGCTTTGGCATTGCTAATCCCACAGTGGTGCTGCACTGATGGGTCTATATTAGAACACCAAACATTCAAAATCTCAAGTGTTATAATATCAAACCCTAGCAATCGAAAAAAAAAAACATTGAATATTCGGAACAGCAAATTTTTTCCTAGGGAAAAAATTTGCTGTTCCAAAACAAATACACACAACACAAGCACACCAAACAAACTGCAATCCACACATATACACCTAAACTCTTACACCTAACCCTTCACTAAACTATACACACACCACTAACTACCCACTTACGTTAACCCAAACCCTAACCCTAAGGTCCATCACTATCGCACAGTCACCTCACCCGCGCCCTAACCCTAACTCATCTAACCCGCCCTAACCCACACATCCACACAATTGCACACCTACCTGAACCCAACCCGTAACTTTCCACCACAGTGATGAAAATACCAAAGCAACAGAAACGGACAACCAAATTCTTTCCTTAGGAAAGAATTCGGTTTCCTGTTTCTTCGATATTGTCAGCGTTCGCTGAAAACGGGTCGATATTAGAATCCTCGACATTTCAAATGTTCGGTGTTCTAATATAGACCTGCACTGACATATCATGTGCTTGCAACGCTAGGCTCCATCTTAGCAACTGAACATTTTGCTGGCTGGCTTAGTTTAACCATGTTAGGGGATTGTGATCTGTCACTACTGTGAATTTTTTTCCATACAGATATGGCTGAAGTTTCTGCAGTACCCTCACTATGGCTAGACATTCCTTTTCTACAGCTGCATAACATTCCTCCCTGAGTTGGAGCCTATGACTAAGATAAACCACTGGGTGCTCTTCTCCCTCTGAAGAGTTTATTTTATTTTTATTTTACATTTGTTGACCGGGCTAGTCTAGCTGGATATATGTCCATTTTCAGTAGAGGCCCAAGGAGAAAAGCTCCAGTGGATAAAATAAAGCAGTAATAACATTAAAACAGTGACAGTAACATAAACAATCAAGATTATACAAACAAGGCTATACATAACAAAGTATCAAATACATAAAATTGAGATAAAGCTATAACCACTGAAATATGTAGAATGATATGCAAAGAGGTACATAAATCATACTTGTTGCACCAAGAGGAAATTAAAGTCAACATGTCTATTGGTACCAATTCCTACTTTACTTGTTAGTAAGCAGCATATAACTAGTAAATAAAGTAGAGTTTACAAGATGATACAAAGATAAAGAATAAAGGATTAGTCAAGGTTACTGCAAGGTCATAACCAGTGTGATTTAAGGTGACCTTCGAGTTTTTGTTTGAAGAGTGGCAAGGAAGGAAGTGAAGTAAGATCCTTAGGTAGTAGGTTCCAGTTTTTACCAGCTGTGGTAGAGAAAAGTTAGTCACCTGCCAGGTTGTTGGACTTATGCTGACTAGTATTTTATTAGAAGATCGTAATGAATTAAGATTTTTATAGGGGATTATGAGATTTGAAAGTATAGGGGTGTTACTTGGGTGATTTAAGATCTTGTGGGCTATGGTAAATTGTAAAAGTTGTAGGAGGTTTTGTAGTTCAAGCCAGCCTAGCTGCTTTAGATTCAGATAGTGATGGGTTTGGAATGGATTACCAATGGCAAATCTGGCGATGTGATTTTACGAGTTGGCCAACTTGAGAAGATTATTTTTAGACAGGTTGGTATATATGGGGGAAGCATAGAGATGTGTAGAGATAAGATGGGAGTGGGCAATGGTAGATATAGCAGCTGAAGTAAGGAAGGGCTTATTCCTGTATAGGGACCCCATTTTTCTGTTGACTGTTTTTATAGTGTTATTAATATGGGTGTCAAAGTTGAGATTGTTGTCAATTGTAATACCTAGGAGTATGGTGGTAGAGTCAGGGGATATGTGGATGCCATTGTTAGATAAGACTGAGAAATCAATGGGGGGGACTTGCGGGTAGGTGTGAAGAGGAGAAGCTTTGTTTTTCTGGGATTGAGGAGGAGGAGGAGGCAACATTTTAAGAACCAGGTCTCCACTGTGTTAAATATGTTCTGAGTTAGGGATTGCAGTTCTGATGCTGAGTTGGCTAAACATATGAGCATTTAATTGTCAGCATATTGTATGTAGGTGGGTTGAGGAATAACTAGGTATAGATCATTTATAAATATTGAGAATAGGAGAAGTCCTAGAATGGAACCTTGAAGGACCCCTAGGATTACCAGTAGATTGGAAGAAAGACTATTCTCCCAGAGCACTGCCTGCTGCCTATTACTAAGCTAGGAATTAAACCATTGTACAGTCTGGTTGCTAAGTGAAAGAGATCTAAGAATATTGGTAAGAAGAGCATGGTTTACCATATCAAAAGCTTTTGAAAGATCAATAAAGAGTGCTGAAGAGAGAACATTGTCATTACGGTTTCTGTTAATGGAGTCAGTGAAGGACAAGAGGGCAGTAGTAGTACTGTGAAATGGTCTAAAGCCATGTTGGCTGTTAGCCAGTATATTATGTTGAATTAAATGGGCAAGGAGCTGGTGATGAATGCATTTTTCCATTAGTTTAGCTAAGGGTGATAGTAGGGCAATAGGCTGATAGTTAGAATATTGATTTGAGTTACCCCCTTTGTGTAATGGTATAATATGAGAGATTTTCCAGATAGCAGGGATGGAACCCATATTTATGGTTCTATTAATGAGGATAGATATAGAATAGGCTACTGCTTTGGCTGCTTTTTGCAAATATTTAGCTGGAATTTGGTCAGCTGAAGTAGTACATGGCTTGAGTTTTAGGATAAGCTTAAAGATGAAGTTAGAGGAGATGGGTTGCAGGTGGAAAGTAGGAAGGGGATTTATAGAGGAGGTAAGAAGGGTAGAGTTATCAGGAGATAGCTGGTAGGCTAGAGATTGAATGGCTTCTGTAAAGAAGGTATTAAATGTATTAGCAGTTTTGTTGGGAGTATCATGATTAGCATCATGTGTGGTTGGTGTACTGGAGTGGTCTGGGTGTAGGAGTCTGTTGATAATTGCCCAGAACCTTTGTGGATTATTTTGGTTTGTTTTCTGTAGTTTTCTGTAAAAGTTCTTTTTGTCTGAGAGAATAGCCTTTTTTGTTATATTTCTCAACTGTCTAAAAGTTTGCTGGTTGGTAATATTTTTGGTAGCACGCCACCTTGACCAAGATTTGTTTCTGACTAAAATTTTCTGTCTGGTTTCTTTTGTGATCCAGGGGGCTGGTTTTGACTTGATTCTAATAGAGCATTTAGGAGCATGGTGGTCAAGGATAGTTAAGAATTTTTTGTTGAGGCATTTGACTGCCTCTTCGAGTGAGAGTGATTTTAGAAGAGTCCAGTCACAAGCGTTCAGCTCACATTGAAATAGTTCTGGGCTAAAGTGTTTATTAGACGTTGAAGAAATCTGGCTAAGTGCAGCCCCCACCACATGGTTTGAAGCATCCACTTGTACAACAAATGTTTTGCTGAAATCTGGACTGGCTAACACAGGGGGTCCTCCCAAATCTTCTTTAAGCTTCTGCAATGCCTGCTCACATGCTGTGGTCCACACTACCTTATCTGGCCTTTTCTTCCTTGTCAGGTCTGTGAGGGGAGCAGCTATGGTACTATAACTGGGGATGAACTTTTTGTGGTACCCTGCAGTCACTAAAAATGCCCTCAACTGCTTTTTGGTAACAGGTGCAGGCCATGCCTGAACAGCTTCTACTTTGTCAAGTTCTGACCTGATCTTACCACTCCCCACTCTATGTCCTGGGTAGGAGACCTCTGCCATACCCACCTGACACTTGCTTTGCTTAATAGTCAACCCTGCCCTCTGTAGTCTGTCCAGCACCTCCCTGACATGTTGAAGGTGCTCCTGCCAGTAATGGCTGTAGATGGCAATATCATCTAGGTAAGTAAGGGCAAACCCACCTGCTCCTGCTAGGATATGATTTACCGAGCTCTGGAAAGTTGCTGGGGCACTTTTCATCCCAAGGGGAATCTTTGTGAACTCATACAAGCCAAAAAGAGTCACAAAGGCTGACTTTTTTTTAGCACTGGGAGTAAAGGGCACCTGCCAGTAACCCTTGGTAAGATCAATGATTGTAAGATACATAGTCCCCCCAGCTGCTCTAGGGCCTCATCTATCCTAAGCATAGGGTAAGCATCTGACTCTGTGTGACTATTTAATTTCCTGTAGTCCACACAGAACCAGGTGCTGCCATCCTTCTTTGGCACCAGCACCACTGCAGAGGCCCAGGGACTGTTGGACTCCTGAATCAACCTAGTTCCAACATCTCCTGTATCTCCTCCATCAGCGTCTGTTTGACTCTCTCAGGCACCCTATAAGGGGCCTGCCTAATAGGCCTTTGGGGTCCTGTATTCAGCTGGTGCTGCACCAGGTGGGTGCACCCTGGTTTCCCAGTGAACATGTCCCCAAACTCCTGCAACACTGCTCAGATTTCTAGACCCTGGGTAGGAGATAGCCATTGAGACATTGCTACCCCTTCCACTGAGGTGTCAGTCCAAACCTCACTGAGATCAGTCACCAGATCTCCCTCGGACTCCTCCTGCAATCCACTGCAAATGCTTAGCACAAGGGCCTCCCAATCATGATAAGGTTTCATCATGTTAACAGGGTACAATTTTTTTCTCCTGCCTCCTGGCTAGAAGTTCCACCATCTAGTTAACATCACTTACCTTTCTTACTACCTTGTAGGGTCCCTGCCAAGTTGCTTGCAGCTTGTTGTGTCTGACAAGAATGAGAACCATCACCTGCTGCCCTACAACATACTGTCTAGCTTGAGCATTCCTGTCATACCACACCTTTTTCTGTTGTTGGGCTTCGGTCAGGTTCTCCTGGGCCAAGTCCATGAGTTCCCTGAGCCTTGTCTTGAGGTTTAGGACATATGCCACAACAGACTCCTTGTGAGATTCACACTCACCTTCCCACTCATCTAGAATTAAATCTGGAAGTCCCCTCAACCTATGCCCATACAATAACTCAAAGGATGAAAAATCTGTGGATTCCGGGGAAACTTCTCTGCAAGCAAACAGCAGATGGGGCAAATATTTGTCCCACTCCCTCTTGAACTGGTCTGCAAATGCCCATATCATGGACTTGATTATAGAGTTTAACCTCTCAACAATACCATAAGTCTGAGGATGGTAGGTGGTGGTCTTCATGTGCTTCACCCCACAGGACTTTCACAGACAAGCCAGCAGGTCTGACATAAAATTGGCACCTCTGTCAGTCAGTATTTCTTTTGGGAAACCTACCCTGTTGAAAATCTCTAGCAAAGCATTTGCCACCTTGTCTGTCTCAATGGAGGACAGAGCCACTGCCTCAGGGTATCGTGTAGCATAATCCACTGCCACTAGGATATACTTTTTACCTGTGGAACCTGGGGTACTCAGAGGCCCCACAATATCCATAGCTACCCACTGAAATGGCTCCTTAATCACAGGCAATGGTATCAAAGGAGCTTCGCCTTGTCTCCTGCTTTACCTACCTTTTGGCACTGCTCACAGGTCCTGCAGTACCCTGTTACATCTCTGGAAATTCCAGGCCAATAGAAGTTCTGCATAATACATCTCTTTGTATGTTTTATGCCCATATGACCTGCAAAGGGAATATCATGGGCTATGGCTAGAAGCGCCAGATGGGTAGGCTCTAGGCACTACCAACTGCTGCACTCTCTCACCTTCTAGTCCTCCCTCAGGGGTCCACTCTCTATACAGTAACCCTTTGTCCCAGTATACAGATTCCGCCTTGCCTTGAGAATCAGGTGCCTCCCTAGCTACCTGTCTCAGGCCTTGCAATGTAGGATCTGAACTTTCTCTTTGTAACCCTTCCCAGCTCCCCTTTCACAGGAATTCTGGCATCCTCTGACAGTGGTGGCTCATTGTCAGCCTGGGTAATACTACTCACTTCTACCTTTGCAGTCACTCTGTCCAAGGGTACATCAGTACCCACAAGCAGCTGTGGCTCACATTCAGTTTCACTGCTACAGAGTAGCTCCCTCCCTGAAGTAACCACCACACCAGTCCTGGCTGCAAGTATGCAGTCTATCTGGGTCTCTCCCAGGCTACCAGACCCACATGCTTGTCTCCTAGCCTGACTGTGTGTAACTGCATAAGCACATGGTATTGCCTCATCCAAATCATTCCCTATCAGGGCATCTGCAGGATGGTAGTTTGGTACCCTTGTTGTCTCAAGACAACCTACTATTGGCATTTTGTCTTTCCCACTGGCTCCACTGGTTGCATTCAAAACATTTAACCCTAGGTCCTGGATGTATACCTCAACTAGTGGCTTCCCCTTGCTAATGGCAGATTCTGTTGGGGCAGTCTGTGCTGCTCACCATGGATTCCTTTAGGCTCATGAGCAGTACTGGGAGTCCCTTTCATGTGCAGCGATGCCCTGCTTGCTAGGTATAGGTCTCTCTTCTTCCAGAACTCATCTGAAGTAGCGCATTGTCCATCGGCTAACCAAATCCTAAATGTCCTCAGGCAAAGTACTAAGGGCTTGTTCCCTCACCAAAAGGTCAGCCAGCCTTTCAAAAGTGGTGACCTGACATTCACTCACCCACCTATGCAAATAAGTGCTCAGTTCAGCAACATATTTGCACACACTTTCATCTGCTTTGCATCTATGCTCACAAAACTTTTTCCTATAAGTTCCAGGTGTTAGCTTAAAACATTCTAACAAGCAATGCTTAACAACAGTGTAATTAAATCAGTCAACATCAGACATTTTAGACGACACAGTTCCAGCTTTACCATGGAGTAAGGGGGTCAGGAACCATACCCATAGCCTTTGGTCAACTTCATACTGCTTACATACCCTCTCAAACATATGAATGAAACTATCAAAATTATCACCTTCTTTAAGCTGTGGAAGAAATTGACTCACCTTTTGTGCTTCTGGGGTCCAGTTACTCCATTTCCCATTACCTCTATGACGTTGATGAAGAGCCAGCATCTCCCTCTCATGCTGCCTCTGCCTCTCCTTTTCCTCAGCTTCAATGCATAGCAGTTTCTCATTCTTCTCAGCCTGCAGACACCTCAGTCTCTCAGCTGCTTCTATTTCCAAATGCCAGGTCTCCAACTCAAGTCTCTTTACGTCCTGATGGATTTTTAAGTCCTCTGCAGAAAGGTTGAGCTATCTGTTCTCTGAGGGTAGTAAATCTCCACTGCCAGTCTGATCGTCTTCCTTGTTGCTGTTTTCTGATGCAGCTGTGACCAAAGCTGCAATCATGTCTGCCTTATCCATGCACAAGTCCCCTAGCCTGGCACATCTGAGTCAGCTGTCTCCTTGTCAGCTTTCCCTACTCCTCTGCTGACATGCTGCCTGCTCTCCCTGACTAACTAAGATAACAAAAGAAACAAAACAATTGTGATCTGATCTCTGAGTATTCACTGCGTGCCCAATTTAGAGTATAAAAACACCTTCAGTGATCACTGTACGCAAGATACAGGAATCAACTCTACCCACACCATTACAAGCCAATTGGTATTTGCCAACCAATTAATATGTGATGTGGATATCCCACCACTGCCAAACAATTAATATGTGACACCCGTGCACTGGCCCAGCAATCAATGAACTTCAATCCTCACCATTAACACCAGTGAGGGGTGTCGATATAGGGAAAGGATAATAAATACACACACAGTAAAGTATAATTTCCCTTAAGAGCACTCAGAGATCAGAGTCAGTCTGGGGCTGGTCTCTCCTTTTCTCTCCAGGTCCCCAATAACATCCCCACTGGCACAGCTATAGGGTCCAGATAGACTAGTGGGAAAGCCAAAACCTCCAGCACCCTCTCTGTCCAAACAGTGATTTGTGTCCCGGCCCAAGTAGCTGACAAACACACTTTGAGATAAGAGTTATATACAACCACACGGACACTCCAGGGAAGGCTGGCACAGGTTCTCCAGTTGTGCCTCTTTTCTGCCTAGTCTAAAAGGTAGTACCCACTGCCACCACCCACTGATATTTACCAGCTACTCAAGGGCCCTTAAAAGGGTGTTCAATTATTACTGTGCAATATTATTATCCAAATGGCAAGTGTGACCTAACATTCAAGACTTATTTGGAGTGACTTGGTACAGCATCACTTTATACCTGCAATGTACTCTTACAGCTTAAATTATCTCTACACAAAACAGCCACAGTAGAAAGGTTTAAAATATTTAATAATAAATAATAAAAACACAAAACAATACTTCTTACTACACAGTGTTAGTCAAAAGTTCAGAGATCATGGAGAAATACTTAAAATAATACCGTAGAGAGTTCTAACATCAACACAGAAAAATGCTTAGTCTAATCTTACTAATTCCTACATATTTCTAAGAGAAAACACAGTTCTAATTAACTTACATGTAGAGCAAAGTGGTGCTGATGATGTTGGATGTTCTCAAGACAAAATGCTGGGAGCTCTCTAATTCTCTCTCTTTAAATTGATAACATAGAGCTACTTTACATGACATCACTCTTCACACTTCTCTGGTGTCCAAGCTAACAGAAACTACATTTACATTCTTCACACCTGGTCAGAAACCCAGAACAATAAAGGACATTTATACATGCAAATTCTAGCCATTATCTCTGGTCTTAAAACAAAAGGCAGGTGCCTCCCTCTAGACATATCAGCTCCAAATTTTAACATCAAAGGCAGTCATGAAATGCTTGACTTAGCTTTCTCACAGCAGAGTGCATTGTTGTTACATTTTTGCAGCTCAATATCCAATGCAGTCTTTTCACATTTAAGAGAACAAGCCTGTGGCTTACATTAATATTTACAAATTACAGAATTATCTACAGTATTCTATCTGGCTAGGTTGGCAGCCTTTATCTATCTTCACAATAGCTTCTCCAGGAAAAATGAAAACCATTGGCTGCCCAGCTTCAAATGTGCAGTGGCATTGTTAGAGCTCAGAACACTACCACAGGCAGTCAGCTGGAAATTATCTGTATCCTCCAGAGTATGCATGGGGATTTCCAGAGTAGGGATAATGCCATAATCACACTGATGCATAGTATGGTGGCAAACCAAGTAGCCATGGCTGCTTCCATGCGTACACTAGTTAGGTTCATAAGGTCATAGGCGTATACTAGGCCATCAGCCACTTGGGACCTTATAAGCCTAGATGTGCAACCCAAATGTGACCCACAAATATAATTTATATAGGGAGTGATTTACAGACTGCCTCTGTATATCAGCGACATAGGGGACAGACCAGGAGTGAAATTCCAATTACCAATCAATTGATCCAAGTTGTGCTTAAATAGGGATAGTGAGGAACTATGCTTGACAGACACTTAGACTCAAGCATGGATCAATCTTGCAAATAGAAAAGGACAGGGTATTGTCCAGACAAGTTGGTGCAGATCACATGAGACCACAAGCACAACATATTTCATGCTAGCCATGTCAGCATTCATGTACACCTACCAGAACCTTTAATTCAGGGTCCCGATCATTTTCATGTAGCACTGTCAGATCAGTGTCTGCAGGATCACCTGATCAAGTAGATCAGAACATTGGAGCAACTCACCATCTAGCTCTCATGGCAGCCCTCTTCAAAAGCATTACTTCTATCACCAAACCTATCTTTAGCAGATATGCCTAACTGACTTGATCTTGAATTACCATGAATCAGCAGATTTGCTGCTTACAATCTGACATTCAGAAACATAGGAGGATGCTTAATTCAAAGGGGAATCAGTCATATAAAACAGTGTGGCGGGGGGCTAGGACACTTTTTGACTGTATGCATTTTATCCATTTAATGGTACTGCTTAGAAACCTCATGGAAACTTTGGAAAGAAATATGAATGAGATCATATGAAATTGCAGTCATTGACATCGATGCATCTGTACATTACCATTCTTTCAGCCTGAAGTTGCCTACAACTTCAAAGTAGTAATACACAAGTTGTCATGGAAACACTAATTAGAATATTACAGATTAAAATGAGTATCCTGTCATGTAAATAAACACTGCTGCCACTTCAGCCTCATCACTGCACAAATTATATTTTCTGTCTCTGAAGTCACAAATTATCGGGTATGACAAAAATAAAATAATCTGATTTGCATTACCTCAGCAAACATTATGCTATAACCTGGAAAAACTTGCAGAATATAAAAAAATACACTTTCATTCAAATGCAAGATATGAACTCATGATAAGTAATGAATTAAGAGTTTTTACTAATTATACCACATGAGCACATTAAGTACATGCATACTTAGGTAAACCACTTCGGCAGACTTTATTATACAAAATAAATAAAACTGTGAATATTATTTATATTATGCATTACAACATCACTGAACAGGAGTCAGTGAGCACTCAGGCATGACTTTTACAAAGAATACTATGAGTTACTGTTCCAAAATAAATTTAAAAAAAATCAAGATGAAAGAGAAAATGTCAGATGAACTATGACTGCAGACCACTCACCATATATCAAAGTCCACAGATATCACTACATGCATCAATTGTAGTGTGTGTGTTTTTATGAGAAAGGAAATTCTAACCTGAATGGCACTTACCATACCAGAGCTACTTCAAATATACCAACTCAGACATTGTACTACAGTGGAAAAAGATGGGTAATTTCCTTGTCCCACTCTCTACTGATTTCAAAAACAATACTACTCATACCATCATGCATCAGTGAAAACTGAACAGAATGTATCAATTTACTTAAACTGCCATAAAGCAAAATGTGTACTTCATCGATGTATTCAAAAATGTGTTTACGTTCATCCAGTGAAATAACTAGAAGTTACACTCAATGATGTGTAATTGGCAAACTCAATTAATCTATATCAATACATGCAGAGATATATAGATAGATCCATAAACAGATAGATAATATTAATGCCATGAGAACAAGCTAGTTTTTTACAGTTTAATAAACATATGAAAACAATGAAAACTGAAACTCAGTGAGATTTTGTTTCATGCATTGGTTTATTATTTCTGTTATAAATTAATAACTGAAGCAACTGTAGCCTTGCATATTTTTTTAAATGGAGGGTTGTTATTAGAATATGAGGCAACATCCAATATTTTTCACATAGAATATGTGAGTGAGCCTTATGGTCACCTACTGCTCTCAAAAGAGGCACCATTAACATTTTGTTTTTAGCTTTTAAACTGTACACCATTCAGCACCTGTAAGCTGTACTATCAGAGTGTAAATGACATCTGCAGAGGTTATAATCTTACCTGGAAATTTAAAAAAATATCAATAAGTAAAAAAGTTTAGTACTTCTGACTCTTCTTGCTTGTGCAGGGAGAGGTACAAGGGGTAGCCAAGGTTTTAGTGCAATGAGCATTCAAATGAAGTGTCATATGCACAGTTATTTCAAGGATTGTACTGCAAAAATAAATGACAACACCTTGATTTAAGCCTTCATATCTACTCCCAAAGAAAAAACAGAACTCCAATTGTTTAAAAGAGATTTTATACTTGAAAAACATTCAGGTCATGGAACCACAGGTACCAGTATGACTCAATCATAGTCCATATGGTGTGCAAATTAAATGAAAAGTACCTCCTAGACGATGTGAAGAGAGACATCAGGGAGCTCTCAGACTATGTGTCCAAGTGGTATGAGCCTTGCACTGAGTAGCATTCTGCCTTCTTTGAGGATGATTCCACAATACAAACAGAAGAAAAGTGACTTTAACAGCTGGCTTACTTTCTGGTGTCATAATAAGGTGGTACAATATTTGTCAACATGGAAGGAGATGGTCAGCAGACCAGGCTGATTTGCCAGAGATGGTCAGCACCTCTCTCTTCTTTCCTTTCAAATATTAGCCAAAACACTTTCCTTTCCATAGTGCCATTTTAGGCAATGCCAAACTGAAAATACTTCTGACATAGCAAATCAAAACCAAGGAAATCTAAAGGTGTTACTGCTCAATGCTAGTGCTCTGAACAAATAACTCCTCTCCTTAGAAGATCTCTTCACACTAGATAATGCTAATGTCTGTGTAGCCACTGAGACATGCTATAAAACTGCAGAAAGCATCCCAGCAGTGCAAGGCTTTAATGTCTTCCACACATTTAGACTATCTACTGTACAGGATTGGACTTAAGACAGAGGCATCTTGATTTACATCAAAAATAAATATAACTCAGGACTGGACAAACAGGAAGATACACTTGAGCTTCCCAAGGCACAAAGTACCTAAGGAAAAATCCCATACCACTTCCTTGCTAGCTATAAGTCCCACTTTATGTCCCAGGAAAGATAAAATATGTATTAAAGCTTACTGGAAACAGTCAACATCCAATGCAATACCACAAACATACAGTGGATATAAAAAGTGCGCACACCCCTGTTAAAATGCCAGTTTTTTTGTGATATAAAAAATGAGACCACAATAAATCATTTCAAAACTTTTCCCACCTTTAATGTGACCTGTAATCTGTACAATTCAATTTAAAAACAAATCAGTTAGGGGAAAATATAAAAAATAAAAAACGTACAATAAGCTGGTTGCATAAATGTGCACACCCTTAAACTAATACTTTGTTGAAGTACCTTTTGATTTAGTTACAGCATTCAGTCTTCTTGGGTGCATACCTGCCATCAATTAAGGAGACTCTGATTAATCCAAAATAAAGTAGACATAACAATCCCAGACCTCGATAAAGTTGAACTCACTCTAACAAAACTAAAATTTAATGATAGTAAACACATCAACATCACAGAATGCTACATCCCTCCAGGCAACAATATCCCTATTACAGAAAAACTCCTAGAATAGATATCTGACTCCCTCCCCCAGAAAAGCATAGGATTAAGAGACCTTAATACTGACTGGCAAAACTGTTCCAGTCATAATCCACTCTCCCATATTAACCTACATGGCCTAACCCAACTCATCACTTCCCCCACAAGAACAGACAAAAGAACCAAACACCAATCTTGGATACTCATATCCCACCCATCACTGATATCCCTAGCAGGGTGTCTACCGGACACCCTGAATGACTACCAAGCCACATTCTTACTCAGATCAAAATCACCACAACTGACCCAAATATCTGTGCGCCTAATTAGAAACAAAAAACACTTTAACCAATCCAACTTTATAAACAACCTAAAAATGTGCAACTGGACCCCCCTAAAAACCTACCTCTTGATGAAGTTGTACTATATTTCAATACTACCTTCTTAAACACCCTTAACCATCACGCTCCCTCCAGAACAACAAGAATTAAAACTAAATATGTCCCCTGGTTAACCCCAGACACAAAATCCCTCCTCAAAAAAAGAAACAAGACCTGGACCAACTACCTCAACAGTAAATCCCAATTGAACAAGCAAATATACGTAACAAAGCCAAAACCTCCCCAAAACAGACAAAACATCTTACTACCAAAAGTTACAGGATAAGCACGGGAACAACCCACAAAAATTTTGGGCAGCAATTAAGTCTATTCTACAACCAGGTAAAATAACTACCCCAACCCCAAAAATAGATAACAACCAAGAAGACACCCCCACTCAATTTAATAAATACTTTAGAGAAACCTTCCAGACCCTTGCAAACAACCAACCCTATGACAACATTCCAACCCCTGCAAATCCACCCCCACCCCCAACTAACAATTGCCCCAAGTTCAGCTTCAACCCAGAACCAACCAAATCCATTGAAAATCTACTCCGCAAGCTCAAACCAACATCTCTAGTTGCAGATAAATTACCCGCTGAATACCTCCACCTGGCTGCAGAAGCCATATCATATCCTATCTCCATCCTAATTAACAGATCCATCTCTGAGTGTATAGTACCCAAGCAATGGAAAATATCACATATCATCCCTCTACATAAAGGGGGAACCTCCCTGGAACTCAATAACTACCGCCCTATAGCCATACTACCTTTTTTATCTAAAATTTTAGAGACGGTAATACACAAGCAGCTAATGAAATATCTCCTAGAAAATAATCTAATTGCAGCACAACAACATGGCTTTAGAGGCTTCCATAGCACTTCTACTGCTCTAACAGAATTCACCAACATTATCAATACTCACAGAAACAACGGACTCCTTGTATCTGCCACCTTCCTTGACTTGTCCAAAGCATTCGATATGGTTAACCTCAATAAACTCCTTCTTTTACTAGCGACTCTAAACCTTACCCCCCTGCCATCTCCTGGTTCAAAAACTACCTAGAGGGAAGGAAACAAGCTGTTATGTGGCAAAACCAATTCTCCCCCTCCCTATCAGTCTCCCTAGTTGTACCCCAAGGCTCCATCCTGGGACCACTTCTTTTTACCCTCTTCACCAATCAGCTCCCAAAGAGTATTTCTAAAGCCTCAATAGTGTAATATTCAGATGATACCACCATAATATGTGCAGCCAAATCAATTGACATCCTTCACTCCCTAACACAAGAATGCTTTTCCCTAGCAGAAACTTGGATTACAAACCAAAGGCTCATTCTGAATCTGAACCCAAGTAAAACAAAGCTAGTACTCTTTAGATCCCACAGAGCCACACCTCCCACTGATTTTTTCTTCATCTTCTCATATAACAAGACCACAATCACCCCCACAAATCATACCAAACTCTTAGGGGTTGAAATAGATAATCACCTTAGATTTGACCTACATATTTCTATAACAATAAAAAGGTACATAAAAAAAACTTGGCCTACTGTATCGCAATAAAAAATTCCTCACTGACCACTCCAAAACTACAATACTGAGGACTCACCTACTATCCACCAATCTCCACAAATCTGACCTAAACAAACTTGATAGTTGTTATAATAAGATAGCCAAATTCGCTACAACCTATCCCATCAGAACACATCACTGTGAATGCCTAAAAAAACTCGATTGGCTAGAACTACCACTACTACTTCAACTCAATCAGATATCACTAGCCCACAAAATAATACAAAGCTCTGAAAACACCCCAGCCCTACAAAATCCTTTGCAACCCTACACAACCGCCAGGCCCTTGAGGTCTAGCACACAAAGCCTCCTCAAAGTAACCAAATATAACAATGAAGCTGGTAAGTCTGTCTGCAGCCACTGTATAGCAAAAACCTGGAACTCCCTTCCTGCCCACATAACTGACAACAAATCCCCATCACAGTACAAGACACTTGTTAAAACTCACTTTTTGAAATATCGACTGTACTCCTGTATCCCCCCTGGCTAATGTCTCATTAGAATACTTCACCTAACTTAAGTAACTCTGCTAAGCCAACCAATCATAGTACTGTACCCACTTAGGACTGTTAATCTACTGCTCATCCCATCTCTCCAGGAGTTAGGGAAAACTACCCTAGCAATGTTGAGCTCTCCATAAGCAACTAAAACCAGGAGAAGACATATTGTAAATCAATTTATCCTTATCAACTAAAACCAGGCGAAGACATATAGTGAATCAATTTGTTATCTTTCTCAACTATAGCGAATATCATCTGCTCTCTTTGAGCCT
Organism: Protopterus annectens; assembly: GCF_019279795.1. Taxonomy (NCBI): domain Eukaryota; kingdom Metazoa; phylum Chordata; order Ceratodontiformes; family Protopteridae; genus Protopterus; species Protopterus annectens. The sequence continues at coordinate 1,533,618,421 of NC_056728.1, read as the reverse complement.
TATTCTACGTCTCTCTGCTTTTACTCTGATAGTAAATCTGTCACAGGAATCCTAAACTTAGGAATATCTTCTAAAATGTAATATTATATTGTAGAGAATGAATGTATCCTATCTGTTAGTTGATGTGTATGTCAAAGTCTCTTCTATGGAAATTATATATCAAAAGTCTGTCCTTAAAACTGTGTTTTGCAAAAAATTGTTCTCTTGGTGCTTTTCTCCCTGGGCCTCCAGTTGGACTCTCCCGGTTAACAAATGTAAAATAAAATAAATAAATAAATAATGTTCAGCTGTCCTAGTAGGATTTTCCTGACATTTACTCAGTTGCGTGCTACAGCAAAAGTCATGGTTTGCAGAGAGCTTACAAAGCATCAAAGGGATCTCATTGCTGAAAGGTATCAGTCAGGAGAAGGATACAAAAAATTTTCCACAACATTGGATATAGCAAGGAACACAGTGAAGGCAGTCATCAAAAAGTGGAGAAAATATGGGACAACAGTGACGTTGCAAAGAACTGGACGTCCCTCCAAAATTGATAAAAAGACACAATAAACACTGGTTAGGGAGGCTGCCAAGAGAACTACAACACAGAAGGAGCTGCAGGAATTTCTGGCAAGTACTGGTTGTGTACTACATGTGACAACAATCTCTTGTATTCTCCATATGTCTGGACTATGTGGTAGGGTTGCAAGATGGAACCCTTTTCTTGCACAGAAAAATAGTCAGGCCAGGTTAAAATTAGCAAAAAATACATCATCTCCCAAAAACATGTTGGAAAATGTGTTATGGTCTGATGAGACCAAGGTTGAACTTTTTGGCCACAATTCCAAAAGGTAGATTTGGCGCAAAAGCAACACTTCGCATCACCAAAAGAACACCACCCCCACGGTGAAGTATGGTGGTGGCAATATCATGCTTTGGGGTTGCTGTTCTTCAGCTGGAAGTGGGGCTTTAGTCAAGGTGGAGGGAATTATGAACAATTCCAAATACCAGTCATTTTTGGCCCAAAACCTTCAGGCATCTGCTAGAAAGATGAAGAGGAATTTCACCTTTCAACACGACAATGACCCCAAGCATACATTCAAATCAACAAAAGAATGCCTTCACCAGCAGAAAATTAAAGTTTTGAAATGGCCCAGCCAGAGCCCAGACCTAAATGCAATAGAAAATCTGTGGGGTAACCTGAAGAGGGCTGTGCTAAAAAGATGCTCTCACAATCTGACAGATTTGGAGAGCTTTTGCAAGGAAGAGTGGGCAAATATTGCCAAGTCAAGATGTGCCATACTGATAGATTTCCTACCCAAGAAGACTGAATGCTGTAATTAAATCAAAAGGTGCTTTAACAAAGTATTAGTTTAAGGGTGTGCACACTTATGCAACCAGCTTATTGTATGTTTTTTATTTTTTATATTTTTTCCCCTAACAGATCTGTTTGTTTTTCAATTGAATTGTACGGGTTATAGGTCATGTTAAAGGTGGAAAAAGTTTTAAAATGATTTATTGTGGTCTCATTTTTTTATATCACAAAAACATGACATTTTTACATGATTGTGTACACTTTTTATATCCACTGTATATAACTTTAATTATCCCATTAGTACTTAGGAATCATATATGACACCATACATACAAGCACAGAGATCCCTGGATTTTGTAAACATCACTGTCAATACACTGACCAGGGGCCCAAATTTACTATATCTTGTCCACACTAAAATGGGAAAGCGCTGCACACCCTCCTACTGTAATGTTGAGGTCAGACCACAAAATGGTTTCCTTTGAAGGTAAAATGAATTTGAGAACCTCAGCTAACACTAGAATGTTCAAGATCTTCTCTAACGTTAATTTCCTATTATTAAGTGCTAGCTTGCAACATTTCAAGCCCCTAAACTCAGCACTGCTGCCTACATGGAACTATTCACAGAAACTCTATACAAGCATGTTAATACCTGCACAGAGTCAGTTGTACCCACCAGAAGTAAATAAAGAACTAACTCAAAAAACAAAGCCCTGGTGGAATCACAGCATCAATAGGCCATATAACAGAAGGATGAAAATCATGTTAAAAATTAGCAGATGAAGCACCCATCAGGATAAAAGCACTCTCATCAAACTAAACACACAACTCAGAAGTCAGATAAAGTTTAGCAAAGCCAAATTTCTGATATATTTGGCCTCCCAGGCCTTGCAGGCCAAGGACAACCACAAGGCATTCTTTAGCTATGTCCACATCCTCAATAGTGTCATGAGCTCAATTAATAATAATAGAGCCACCAATAATGATCCAGAAGATATCACAAACATACTGGCAAACAAATTCTCTAACACTAATTTTACCAATGTATGCCCCCAGCCTCCCCTCAGAATATACCATTAACTATAACTCCCCCTTGTACCACTAGGGAGCAGGCCCTTAGTGCCTTCTCTAGGGCCAATTACACTGCATTGATGGGCCCGACTATTTCCTAGGGTACCTTTTTAATTTCTCCAAGTCTTCTGGGTTTCTAATACCATGACAGGAATGGACCCCATTCCTAAGTCAAAATATGATTAAAGTTCATGAAATTAGTATTGTTTCAGTCTTTGATGTTAACCTGAAGTGCTATTTTCGCAGCGCCCACAATGTGCCCAGTAATGACTCCTTTTGCAATCTGTACAGAGTTACATGTATTGGTAACATATCTAAATATAATTAAGTATAATTGTAAATTCTTTTTTATAAGATCCATTGCTCCTACTGCTACTACTGGAATGTCTGGGTATCTTTCTTCCACATTGCCATTACTTCTCCCTGCAAATCCTTGTTCATAGGTTCATAGGTTCATAGGTTCATACTAGGCTATCTGCCCTAGGGCATTTATAAGCCTAGCCAGAGTGTGTTTGGCTTTCACCACCCATTTTAAATTAATTTTGCTGTGCACTTTTTCGAGATTAGTATAATGTGCCTCTGTCTAACAGTGATACAGAAGTGATACCCAGGGTAAACCTATGATCTCCCATCCACTCATCAAGATTCCTCTTGAAGAGAGTCAATGAGGGACTCTGCCTAACCTGGACTGGGATTTTATTCCATAGTGAAGGGAGCCTCTTGGTTATGAATCTGTCTCTCCATCATGTCCTATTTATTTCAGTGCTAAGGTTCAAGTCTCTCGAGCGCGTAGCTCGATGGGATTTGGATTTTCTGAGGTGCAGCATGTCCATTAATTCCGGGTTGGACATGGCTTTATACGTCAGGCACAGATCGCCTATGAGCAGGTGGTATGCTACTGAGTAGAGCTGGAGTTTCTTTAACTGGGCAGCATATGGCATCTGTTTGAGCCCTTTGATCCTCTTGGTGAGGTACTTTTGGGGTCTTTCCAGTTGCTGCAGGTGTCTGGTAAGGTACATCCCAAAAGGGGCATTGTACTCAATTATGGGCCTGATGAGGAATGAGTAAAGAGGCATGATGACCTCCCCTGATCTAGATGTGAATCCCTTCATGATTAAGTGGGCTATATAAAATGTTTTTCTAACCACTTTGGCCACGTGGTTGTCAAATGAGAGATTGCTATCAACTTGGGTCCCCAGGTCCCTAATTACTTCTTCTGTACTTAATGGATTACCAACTATGTGGTAATTTGTGGGCACTTTGTTTTTGCCAAAGGGGATGACTATACACTTTTTGGCATTTAGCTTGAGGCCATGGCTCTGGCACCAGTTGTCTGTTTCTATGAGGCCCTTTTGGAGGATGCTTATGGCGCCCAGTTTGCAGTCATCTGCGAACTTGGTCAGCCACAGTCCTTCCATGTTGGCCTGTACCTCCGAGAAATATATACCAAACAAGAGAGGTCCCAGGACTGAGCCTTGTGGGACGCCACTTGTAACTGGTTTAGAGTCTGACATGGCTCCAGCAATTCTAACCATGTGGGTTCTGTCCTTGAGCCAGTTTGCAACCCATCTAGTGACATAGGGGTTTATATTTAAGCTGATGAGCTTATCTATAATGCCCGAGTGGGGTATTGTATCAAAGGCTTTTTCGAGGTCCAGGTAGGCTGTGTGGACCATCTTCCCCTCGTCAATGGCCTTGGTGACTGTTTCAAAGAAATTGACCAGGTTTAAGAGGCAAGATCTGCCCTTAAAAAAGCCAAACTGGGTAGGATCCAGTGTCTGTAGGTCCCCAATATCTTTATTTATGAGGTCCATGATGATCCTTTCCATAGCTTTGCAGACCAAGCTAGTCAGGCTTATGGGGCGATAGTTTCCAGGATCTGTTGAGGCACCACCTTTGTGGAGAGGGACCACTGTTGCTGTACACCACACTTTGGGTACATATCCTGTAGTAAGGCTGAGATTGAACAGTAGTTTTATGTTTGGGTTTAGCTCTTCTTGGAGTTCATGTAGGATGCAGCCCGGGACACCGTCTGGTCCCATTGATGCTGTGTTTTTTGCTTTGGAGAGGGCAGCTCTTACCTGAGCATCTGAGATGTCAGGTGGGCAGCACTCTGCTGGGATAGATATTTGCCCTTTTGGTGGGGAGGGGGGGAGAAGTTTGTGCTGAAACTGTTAGCTAGGATCTTGGCAATGTCTGTGGTTTCGTGTATTTTTGTCATTTAGGACTAATTCTGAGCATATCTGGGAATTCCCACCCAGGATCCTAACATAACTAAAGAAAGCCTTGTGATTATCCTTAGTGTCCTGTGCAATTTTTCTCAAGCTGGCCTTAGACGATTTTATGAGTGCCCATAGTTTTTGCTAATACTGATCAGAGATGCCTTCCCTTTTGGGATTTTGCTCTATCATGTAGTAGCTTCCTCCTTCTATTGTATAGTTTGTTTATGGCTGGGGTCCACCAGACAGGACGCCTGCCTTTGGAGGATTGGGTCTTGGTTTTATTTGGGATTGCATGATCCATGCATTCCTGAAGGTGTTCATAGAATGCGTTTATAAAGGATTCTGTGGTCTGGGCCATATTTTCCACAGGCCCGGGGGCTTTGAAGGATTCCACCTTGGTTTTGAGGAGTGTGATATTTGCTTTAGAGAAGTTTTTCACTGTGGTTTTCTGGGCAGGGGGTGGGGTCGGGATGTGAATATCCAGTGAGATTAGTTTATGGTCTGATCTTACCATAGAGAGATACACTTCTGGTCTGGAGCATAGAGTCCCCATGTTGGTGATGATCAGGTCCAGTATGTTTTCCCCTCTTGTGGGAGTGGTAACAAGTTGTTCCATAGCATTTGAGTTTATAAATTCTAGGAACCTTTGGGCTAGGGTTTGGGTAGTTGAAGTCGCCCAATATAATGGTGTTTGGAGAGACCTTCATATTTTCCAGTGTTCTCAGGAAGGCCGAGTAGGGTTCTTGGGTTTGGGAGGGTGGTCTGTAGCAGGCTATAAACTGGAAGGCAGTTTTACCCACTGTTATTTGCACATGGATAGTCTCTGATGCTTCATGCTGTGCCACCAACCTGGAGGTGTGGGTATCTTTGACGAATATTGATACTCCCCCTCCTTTTGTGGTTCGGTCCAAGTTTTGGGGCCAAAAAGCATGGTATGAGGTATAACCTGGTAGTGCTGGGGTGCTCTCGGGAGCCTTGAACCAGGTTTCTGTTACTGCACAGATATCGATGTTCTCCATGCTAAGGAGAGTTTCGAGTGCATGCATCTTGAGGTTTAGACTTCTGGCGTTGAGTAGCATTACTCTTAGTTTCTTATCCCTTGTGATACCTATGGAGGTGGGTTTGTCTTTTGAGCCTTGCCTAAAAAAGGCACTATGGGGGTAGCAAGAGCCTTTGCCAATATCCCAAAGCCCAGGGGTGACAGGTGCAAGCCGTCCTTAGCGAAGCATCATGGCTTGTCGAGCATGTCATCCCAGGCTGACAGGCATTGGATCCCCTTTGAATGACACCAATACTTAAGCCAATTGTTGAAATTGATCATCTTATCTTCATATTGTGGCATCATTCTTGGTGAGGGTAAAATGCTACTCAAGGTCAGGGTCATACCGGCCTGGGTTACATGCTCAGAGAGCTCCTCTATGTCTCTTTTCATGTAGTCCAGGGAGGTACATCTCAGGTCATTCACACCAGCATGGACAATGACTGAGTCATATTTGTACTTGCCTTGGAGTGACCTGAGTGCTTGTGTTATGTGGCGGATCCTAGCACCTGACAGGCAGCTCACCGTGACCTTCTCCCTGTTCAGCCTGGTGAGCGGGATGTCAGTGTGCCTGATGATAGAGTCACCTATTACATGTGTATCAGATGTGTTGTTTAGCCTTAAGGGCTGTGACTGTTCGGCACACTTGCTTTGTGAGCTATGTGTTGCACGTGTTTTGTTTTGGGGTAGCGGTTGCTTGGGTGTCTGCTTTGGAGGTCTCTGCTGCTTAGGCAGATTTTTATTTAGAGCCTTCGAGTATGTTTTTGTGTGTTTATGTGTTTGGTTTGCTGTCGTGGTAGGTCTATGTGAGACTGGAATTGTAGTGAGTGTGGTTTCCTTCTCCTCCTGACTGGTTACGCCAGTACTGAGTTGAGAGAGCTTAGCTTCCAGTTTGACTATACAGTTGCATCTCTCACATGTGTTGGAATTTGTTAGGAGGACGAGAGGGTTGTCTGTGTACATGAGGCAGTTGTAACATTGCCTCAAGATTCCCAGATTCACCAGCTGAACCAGAGAGGAGATCGACAACTGACCTTTGGACATGCTAGAATAGTATTGGGAATTCCTTTATAATTGAAAAAAAGGGCCAATGGGGAACAAGGTACTCAAGGAGAGTTTGTGAGGGTATAGTGCTTTTAATTTTTTAGTGCTGACTTATATAATCGCTTTAGTGAGCAAGTGCCAGGTAACTTAAATGCAATGTGTTGCAGGTAACTTAAATGCAAAAACGATAAACAGTAACTTTCTTTGAAGTGAAACAAGGAAATAAGTACAGTAAGCAATGCAGATATCACTAGGGATCCACAGAAACACTGAAAAGCTGCGTTTTAGGTGAAATTAGTGTTTCAGGGAAATAACAAGCAAACAAACAACAAGCATACAAACAAAGCTAGATTCAGCAGGCCTGGATCTAGTCTATGCTACAGCAAACAAGGTGTACCAATTTCAGTAAGAAACAGTTCAAATATGCAGGCACTATAAGCCTTTAACCAGAAATTCCCAGCTCAGAAGGGCAGAGTCCAGCCTCTCCTCCCACAAGAGTGCAGACCATGAACCTTCTTAATGTAAAATAACTGGCCTGAAGCCCAAGTGCTTAAACCAGAACTAATACACTTTTAGAATAACAGACACTGAGCCCTCAATCAGCAGTTCCCAACTTAGAAGGATATAAGCTACCTGTTCTGCCACTACAGTGCAGACCACAAACCTTCTTAATGTAAAACAACTGGTCTGAAGCCCAAGTGCTTAAACTAAAAGGCTTAGAATGAGCTACACCGAGCAGTAATAAATACAACTGAGTACTTTTAAGATGACGCAAAAGCAAAATAAAGTAGGAAGAAACACAAATACAGTAAAAGCAGATACATTTTTTTTTGTGAGTGAGCAAATGAGATGGGCCCAGGAGTTACAGGACAGAAACAAGTGCAAATGCAGGCCTTCAAATCAGAAAGTTGAGAGAGATGGAAGACCGCCCAAATGGCCAATAACTACAAATTCTGGGCTAGAACCACTCCTTATGTGGTAGACAGGTTACCTAATGCTTACCACTCCCACTGATAAGCTAGAAGGCTTCCCTCCAACACAGAAAGGCTTGGGTGGGCTCAGAAGCATACAAACAGTCCTGGATACAGCAAATCTGTATCTGGAACACTAATTACAGGAACGGTAGAAAACAGGCTTACAAATTTTTTTTTTCAGAAAAGTAGCAAAAACAGTAGTAAAACAATTCACATGCAGTGCAAGCTGGCACACTTGAGTATGTAGCAATATTAGTCCACACACAGATTGAAAAAATGTAATTAAATTAAAAAGGACTAAAAGCAAGTGCAGAAAGGGTTTATTAGGTAGAATGCAGTAAAGAGATGGGACTGAGGGAGTGTCCTAGATCAAATCTACAGTGGGGCAGGCACTGCAAAAGCCACCAAATTTAAACTACAACCAAGAACAGGGAGGGGGTGGGGAAGACAGTTTCAACAGAGATGTGAGGAATCACGGTGCAAATTATAAAACCAAAAAAATATATACTGATCTCTGTATATTTGCAGAACAGTAAGACAACAGATATCTAAGCAACAATTTAGCTCTATAATACAGAATAATACAGAAAAACTTACTCAGCTCTATATATTTGCAGACAGTCTTGTAAGGCTGTCTCTCAGCACACAGGTTCCAATTTAAATGCAGGCTGTTATTAACAGGTCAAATTAAGGGAACCTTGAGTTAAACAACACACAAGCTATAAAAAACAGTAATATCAGCTGAAGACAAGGCAGAAAATGAGGGTGGGGTGAGGAAGACAGTTTCAACAGAGATGTGAGGAATCACAGTGCAAATTATAAAACCAAAAAAATATACTGATCTCTGCATATTTGCAAAACAGTAAGACAACAGATATCTAAGCAACAGTTTAGCTCTATAATACAGAATAATACAGAAAAATATACTCAGCTCTATATATTTGCAGATAGTCTTGTAAGGCTGTCTCTCAGCACTCAGGTTGTGTTTTATGACTTTGTGTCTCTCTCTACGTAAGACATTGTAGTCACTGGTTATGGCAATTTTAATGATCAATGCTAATTTTGTCTTCTTTTCATGGACTACTATATGTGGTTTTCTTGCATCTACTTTTGGAAAGGTTCATAATGGATGATCCCATGTGATATAAAAACCATAAGTTTCTTTAATACTCTGTGGCTCATGTTTCCAGTGTTTTTCAGCTACTTCAGTATTATAATGCTTGCACAATCCCCAATGCAACAGTCTTGCCACATTATTATGCCATTTAATATACAGTCCTTCTGCCATTAGTATATCACAACCAGCAACAAGAAGTGTGACTGTTTCCAATTCTGTTTTACAAAACCTACATTTATCTATTTCTTCCACAGAGACTTTGTAAACCAAGATGTACATAGTCCACTATCTTGGGCCACCAATATTAACCTTTCGTCTTTGGGTTTAAATTCGCTTCTCCTTAATCATTCCTAAGTTCGATCCTGATCAACATAAGGGTGTGTCAAGAATTTCTTTACTAGCAACTATATTTATGCATTTTCCACATTTCTTTTCTTCTCATCTGATCCGTCACCTTATATTCTTTCTTCGGTTTCTGGCACGTTTATTTGCTGCCTGATTTTCATCTACTTCTGATTTGGATTCCATTCATACTTAACATCAATATACTTCTGCTAAGCTAAGCATGGAAGTCCTCTTAGACATAACCTCCTCATGTTTCAAAGCTTTCACTACATTTGGGTCTTGTGAGGTCATCAGACATGTATGCAGTTCCACGATTGCAAATTTATACATGTAATCAATTTCGAGGAGGTCCATACCTCCTTCAGAACGGAGAACATATAATCTTGGCATGCACTGATTTTTATAAATCATTTGATGAGTATGACGCTTTCTTCTTGTTTTCCTGTCCAATCCACCCAACATCTTTTTGGGTCAGTAAGTCACTCCAAAACTGTAAGTTAGGACAGGAAGAGCAAATTGGTTTATAGCTTGGACTTTATTCCTAGATGTCAATGCTGTTTTCAGTATTAATTTTAGTATTCTAAAATATCAATTACTAAGTTTTATTTGCATTTGTTTATGTTTTATTGTTGATCCTTCATCAATTCCCAAATATTTATACACTCCATCTTGCTCAAGTTCTTTTGTATCACAGTCTTGTCCCAAACTGATGTTTTCTTGGTGCTGCAGCTTTCCTGCTTTAAAGGTTGCTTTTGCACATTTGTCAAGACCAAATGACTTTCTTATATCATCTGAAACTGTTTTGACCACTTGCAGTTGTGCTTTCAATTTCTCAGCTTATGAACTATACAGTTTTAAATCATCTACAAAAAAAAGAATATGAGAAGTCTTTACACTTTTTTATTTTCTGGGAACCAAATTGTAGCCATGACCTAATCTGTTAAGTAGCTAGCTCAATGGGCTAAGAGCTAGATAACAGAACAGTGGTGACAGAGAGTCATCCTGGAATATCCCCATTGAATTATTATCTCTAGAATAATAATGTTTCCTTTATCATGGCTTAACTGCAAAGTAGTTTGCCACTGTTTCATGGTTGCTGTAATATAATTGATCACTGTAGGTTGTATCTTATACATTTTTAAACACTCTTTTATCCATGAGTGTGAGTTACTATCAAATGCTTTTTTTTTTGTAGTCTAGCCATGCCATACTTAGATTCTTCCTCTTTTTACAGTTAATTTTAAATTATTAATTTATTTAACAGAAAATGATCCTTTGTTCCATATAACTTTCTTTTATTACCCCTTTGTTATATTGCCATGATTGAGTTTTCTTCTAAATGACTATAAACTCTGTCGGTATCAGTTGCAGTGTATACTTTATAGGTTGTTGGAAGGTAAGTTATTGGTCTATAGTTTTTAGTATAGCTTGTAGGTTCACTCTTAAGTAGGAGTATTGTTTTTCCTGTTGTTAACCAGGCTGGTATCTGTTCAGGGTGTGCATATACATAGTTCTTACTCATGGCTAAATCTTCATGTAAAGATGTTAATACTTTTAGCCAAAAGTTAAGATACTGAATTTGGGCCTGGGGTTTTCCAATTAGGAGGTTTTCTTAACTTTGTTTCAATCTCTATGGACTTTATTTAATCCTATTTCATATCCTGTACATTTTAACTTCTTATTCTTTCTTTTACTTCTTCTATCCATTTAGCATCTTTGTTATGTTCCACAGGATCTTCATAGATATTTCCCAAAATGTGTCTATTTCTTCTGTTTTGGTGGTGTTTCAGTTCCTTTGGCCTTCTTTCCCAGTTCTCTATAAAACCTTTTTGGGTCATCAATAAATTGCTTATTTTGTACTTTTCCTTTATATTTATCTGCATATCTTCTAAGTTTTTCTGCATGCGTTGATATTTTTAGTTCATTATTTGCAATAGTGCACAATAGATCCTGATCTGTTCTGATGTTGCACATTGCTTTTATCACATCTTTCTTTCTGAGTATTTTAGTTGATCTGTTCCCTCCTATATACTCTTCTAACAGTGATACTTCTTGCCTTAATTGCTTTATAGTTTTCTTTGTTCGATACTTCCATGATGGCATTCAGTTTCTTCTCTTTCTTTCTCTTACCAGCCCTGCTTTTGTGGTAAGTCTTTATCTGGTCTTGATTTAGCTGCACAGTAATATATCATATTTACTTATGTTATATCGCATGAATCTAAATGGACAGTCCTAATTACTGTGTTCATTTGTTTTATCAAACTTCTAACTTTTTAGATTTTATTGACTTTCTGTATTCTATTTTTTCATTGATGTTAATATGTCTGTCCTTTTCTATTAAATCAAGCAACTCTTCTATTAGATCATTTCTTCTAAACTGGGGGCACATTCTTTGTTCTCCATTACTGTTGAGTATTCTGTAGAAAGTTCCAGAGCATCTTCTTGTTGCATATTCTCTTCAGTTTCATCCTGTATCATTCTTTGTTCTTTCATATGGGAACTTACTGGCTTATCACTCCACAACATTGACTGTGTCAGATTTGCCACAGGTTTCTGTTCCTCCCCTTGGTGTGCAATTCCAGCTAAACATTTGTACTGGCTTCCTATGGAAGGCTCCAAAGTATCTTCATATGGAAACTGCCTTCTTAATAGCATGAAACATGACCTGTTAGGACCTATGGAGTCACTATTTAACCATGTCCTTCAAACAGGTTTCATGCTTCATGAATGGAGAATACAATTCATCAATCTGCACAAGGGCAGGCCATTTACAGACCCTGGAACTACAGAGCCATAAGTCTCACTAGTCTCACATACAAAGCCATGGAATGAATTATCATGGAAATGATCAGTAATGCAATAGAAACCTCCAAACAGAAGACCTAACCCAGTTTGTTATCATCAAGGGCAGGTCATGTCTATTGAACCTAGTGGATTTCTGTAAGAAGGTCATCAAAGCTTTGGTCAAGGGCAAAACAGTTCACACTGCCTACCTTGACTTGGCCATGGCATTTAACATAATGCCTCCCTTGGGAATTGTTGACAAACTCAAGAGATTAGGTATAAACCCTTATGTCACTCAGTGGATAGCTATCTGGCTCAAAGACAGGACCCGGGAAGTCCTTAGACTATGAACCCTTCCCCAGTGACCCCAACCAAAGAAACCAATATCTCACCCTGTAAGTCATAAATAATGCCAGACATAGCTCCCGTTTGGATATCAGTGACTGTCAGAGTGACTGTAAGTATTGAACTCTAGACTGAAGCATTATTTACTTATTGCTTTCTCAATCAAATCCTGAAGGGTTTTTTTTTTCTTTTTACTGCTTTAGGTCTTGACTTTGTAACTTGCATGCAGTTTCACACGCATTTATGCATACTGATATAGATATATGTCTTTTTGAATTTTTGAGAGAGAAGATGAAATATATATTTATTGGGACTCTTCCTCTAAGAATGATGATACTTCTCACCGAGAGCCACCAACTACAAAATCATATGGAAGAATAATTTAAACACTTCTTTAGCATCTTGCTGGGTCACACTAACAGACAAAAAATGAAGTACAACCTCATTAACTATTCACCAACAAATTATAGTATAAGCATGGATGATAAGCGTTATCAAGAATGAGCATTTGTAAAGTATTGGCCTATTAGTAAAAGGGAAACAAGTATTATGACTACTGTACAATTCATTGAAAATCATCTAAACAAGCTTTTTTTCTGTCTAAACTAGTAAAACAAATTGATAGACATTGAATGATTCCTTATACGAGTCCCCAGGCTTTCTTGTCTCCATGCAGTGGGCTTCTAATTACCTTGGACTAAGTTACAGATCATCAAATGGCAAGTCCATTCTATCCATTATTCTTGTCATAAATGGCTTGGATTTATTCACCTCTGAGGAACTGAACAAATAATGGTTCGTATTATTTCTTTCCTTTACTGCGCTGTGAAGTATTAGAGCATTGTATATTACTGTTCAAGCCCAACCACATTTTAATTGCAGAATATTTTCTTTTGCTTGGTGTACAATAGTTTAAACAGTTTCATTTTCATTACAATGCTTATGACAATGTTTAGTGAAATGAGTGCTGTAGGATGTGACAGATTGGTGATTTGTGCATTGTATGTGCTTCCACTGTACAAAACAATCTGTTTCAATATAGTCATTGTTGGCACATATTTAAAACTAGCCTTAACACTGAAAAAGATAATTGAAGCACTGCTCTGCGTTTTATTTTACTGAAACTAATTAAACCATAGAAATAATGAGAGGAGTCTGGACCACCCATTTAGGTTTTTAGAAATAGAGAAACAGAAATTATGGGCAAGTGCCATTATAGCTGAACAGAGAATCTGTAACTGCTGAAAATGAAGAGGTCTCTTTGCACTTGGGAATGAAACAATAACCTGCAATTCACAAATCCTTTAGGCTGTAACACTAGTCCTGCAGATGAAAAAGAGAGCATTGTACTGCTAGCTTTGTTTGTACATCTGTGAAAGAAAGAAGGATGTCTTTTGCTAACATTTAATATCTAAATCCCAGGAGGTCCTGTGTCTCTCTATACGGCTCATGTGAGACTTGTGAATGTGCAAGGGTTTGTAGTGGACCACAGAGCCTGACAGGACTGGGAAATTTTGCATCTTTAAAGTCATGAATAACCTTAACACAACACTTTGATTAACACACTGCCATATACTGAAGAAGCATGACTTAGCTGCTCCTTCACATCTGTACAATTCTGTACTATCCAGTTTCCTTAGTGAACAGTGTGCTGGTTTTCAATAAAGTTTTATGATACTTTCTCTGCTTACCTGTCTTTGATGTCCTCTTACTTATCACATCTTATGGATTTTTGGCTCAGGAAAAACTTACATAAAAAGGTAGGGCCATTAACCTTTTGCATTTCTAGGAATACGCAGATATTCTACTGTGTAATGTCATTTGCAAGTGTCTTCTTTCCTCCCTCCAAGACCATAGATCTATTGAGCTTTGGGGAATTCACAGCTGTTTTACCCTATGATCTCGCAGTGAAAATAGAAAAGATTCCAACAAGAGAATAAAACTAACAGATAACAGAGCCTTAGTTTTTCATAAAGTAAAATGTATGCACCGCTGTGCAATCAGCTGAGAATGGTTTTATTTCAGTGTATTAGAATGAAACAAAGACGCGGTCTGGAAAATTCCACCATAGGAGGATTTCAAAGACTGTCTAGACCCTCGAAGTAAATTAATTCTGAAAGCTGTCACTGCAAACAAATGCAAGCAAGATTTTGTATGATAATCTCTTCTCTTGAGGGCAAAAAAATCTTAGCCAATAAGCAGAATCCTGTCAGTGTGTACCTACCAGCAAGTAATTTGTGTTAGGGTGAAATAAGAATTAATAATAACTGCATCTGAGATTCAGAAACAAACCCACTGCAGTTGATACCTTTTGCTGCAAAAAGGAGCATTTCCAAGAGTACAGAAAATGTGATTCAGAGACAATGAGTAACAACTTCATTATCAGCTAATTTATGTCTGTAAACTGCATTGTATTACCATTACTGATAATCAACACTTCCCTGCCTGCAGCAATCACCACATGAACTTAAAAATAATATTTAAAAGGTTTCCCTGGCATTATATAGTGTTCCTCACAACCTTTTCCTTCAATCTTGATTATGGCCATTGAGAGATATGGCAGCCCCCCCCCCCCCAAACAGACACACACTGACATACTTCCATACCTCTCTGCTGCCTCTGACATTACAGAACTGCTGGGATTCTGCCGCTTATACTTACCCTACTCTTCAAAACTCATTGATCATTATAGTTGGGCTAAAACTGCTGAGCGTTTCCTATTTCGTATTGTTCAGCAAATGCATCGTGATGGAAGATCCATTTCTCTATTCACTTATTACATGCCTTAGAGTAATATGTAAAATGTGTCCCTAATGTCTAGTGACGTCCCCATACTTATTACTGAATGGAAAAGACAATGCAAAACCTGCTGTTCTATTAATTATTTTAAGTGTTTTAGAATAATATTAAAAAGCCCCTGGTTTCTAGTGTCCCCTATAGTATTACAGTTTTTGTTACTGTAGGGATTGCAGTCATTCCCCAACACACATAACATACTTGCATGCATGTGTGTATGTGTACATGCACACACATACACACACACACACACACACACACACACATATACACACACACACACACACACACACACACACACACATATATACACACACACACTCTCACAGACAGTCCCATATATATATATATATATATATATATATATATATATATATATACATGTATATATATATCTATACAGGCATTAATTACAGATCAGCCCTCCACCTGACTGCATTAATGGACACACAGACCCATTCACCCATAAACACACACAGGCACATAAACAGGTACACAGACAGACAGACACACAAACACAGAATCACACATTCCCCACCAATATCTTTATGCAGAATGTCTCCCTTATTGACTTTAGTGGGGGGAATGCAGCTTTTTGGCCATGTTAATTAACACAGGCAGCCACGCTAACCATAGGCATTTCGAGGGAGCGCACATGGCTAATTAACTATAGGTGACTCATGTGAATGCCTCATTATTATGTAGCATGATCGAGGAAATGGCCCACCATGGTGATCCTACAGACCATGTAGAGTCATTGCTATGAGCCTGTCTTTGAATCAGAAAGGGTCACTGCCAGTGTTAAAAGCTAGTGTTAGGGCTTACTACTAGCAGCAGCCCTTTCTGAATCTCAGACTACTTGTGTTGCTGCAAGGGCATCACTACAATATATAAAATCGCAATAAGAAAGCAAATATGTTTGTGTTCAGTTTCTGGCCACTGTGATCCTTCAGTAAATCTTCTAGCAATAGCAAGCTCTAACTATGCAAATATGAAATACACAGATCTAGGTAAGAATGCAAAGAGCAGTGTTCATAACCATGATCTAGACATCATGTTTCCACACTTTGCATGAGCAGAACAGGAATGCCACAATAGTTCAATGACAGGCAGTCTCATTTTTTTCAAACACCTTTATTGAATTATCACTTGTTTAGCCAAATTTATATTCATATAAAAGTAATCAAACTATATTAACATAACAAACATTATGATTCACACATGTTGCTATATATCATATAACCTAAGCAATTATTACATAAATTATTCAATTGTTGTCTTTTTTAACAAGAAGCATCTTCATTAAACTATTACTTGCTACATAGGCAATCATTAATTTATATAAATGAAAATAATAAATGTCATTGAACTATTGTGGCATTCCTGTTCTGCTCATGCAAAGTGTGGAAACATGATGTCTAGTTTTTGTCCTCCTCCTCTCTTATGAATATATACTTGAAAAAGGTCTGCAAAGTATTGACTAAGCCATAGCATTGTTGTTATGATGTGAATATATATAAGGAGAGAAACAAATTTTAAGTATCTAATGCTCTTCTCTGTGGGTTGTGTATCAGCTATGTGTACCAGGGATGTATACTGGCCTTCATGTCTTTAGACACTTTAATTACTTGTAAAAACAAAAATGTAGTCCTCTAGGGTAACAAACACCATAGGCTCCACATAGGAAACAGAAATAAAACCATAAACATGTTTAATTGTAAAATCTGAACACAAAAATAAACACATTAAGCGCTTTCATCCCTTCAAACCATACAATGGGACATTATCAGAACATCACAAATGAAAAACAGCCTGCTTTTATAAACCCTCCAATTAACTGTTTACTGATCAGTTAGTCAAGTAACCCTTTTAAAAAAACAGTCAAACCGATTTAAAAAACATTATATACATGAAATTCCTTCCATAACATTTATCTCTGAAAAACTTTTCTATTTCAAAAAAACATGGCTCGAATTATTAAATTTAAATAGATCTCTACAGGTCCAAATATCTCTTCTTTAATGCAGGCAAAAGTGAGATGCAGTAATTAACACCCAGTGTAATAGTTGAGTTCAATTTAATTATCCAGTAAAGTTCTATAGTTCCCACCATCCACCTCTACCATTCTTTGGCACTACTTCTAGGATCACAAACCTAAATTTGGTAAAATATTGACAAACTAAAGTATATTTAAAAAGGGCATTATTAAAGTTGCCTTTAGAAACAGCATACAAATGTACATAAATTCTTGAGCTAAATCTTCTTTCAATTTTTCCAACATAGTAATTCCCACATGTTTGACATAGAGAAATATATATTACTCCCCTGGTGTTACAGTTCCCTCTCCCCAGTCTTATATTGTGTATATTTCCTGGAAGGGTCAACATATTTGAATCAAGGATATAAGGTCATTGTTTGCAACTACCACATTTAGTGCTATCTCTAATTGTCATGGAGGGGTGCATTTTTACATTTTCCATCAAGTATTTAAGATGTCTTCCAGTTTTATCAACAAACCCTGGTGCATGCCCCAAAATCTCAAAAATTTCCAAATTCCCTTTGAAAATATTCCAGTTCCTTGTTAAGATTGTTCTGATCATTTTCTCACCTACCCCATAGGGGATGACCATGCTCAAATTAAATCTAGGATGACTACTTCCAGTATTTCATAGTGTAACCCCTATTCTTAAACATCTCAGTTATTATAACCACTTTTGTGATAAATATATCTGCCTTTGAACATGTCCTGGCTGCTTTAACTAATTGCCCTTTAAATATAGTTTTCTTAGTGTGTCCAGGATGGAAACTGTGATAGCCCCAATAGCCATTGGAAAAAGTTTATTTTCTAAATACTTTAGAAACAGAAGCTCCTTTGAGTCTGTCCTTAAAAATCGTCACATCAAAATAATTAATAGAATGATTGGAAAAAGTGGAGGTAAATTTAAAGAATACACCAACTTTATTTAAATGTTCAACAAATTTAATTACTGTTGTGGAATCTTCCTTCCAAAGAATGAAGACATTGTCCAGGTAATGAAAATATGAAAACCAACACTGACAATAAATACTGTTGAAAACGTATTTAGCTTCCCAAGAATATAAAACAAGGCTGGCATAAATGGGTGCACAACTTGCTGCCATTGCCACCCCTTGAGTTTGTCTGTAGTTTTCTCCTTCAAATGTGAAGAAATTGTTGGCCAAAATGTATTCCATGGCAGCCATGATAAACTTAACCATGGTGACGCTGAATGGGGTCAACTCCCTTATAGCTTCATGGAATAAAACTAACCCTTCACTGTGTGATATAGACGTGAACAAGTCTACATCGATTGTTGAGAAACTACAGTTCTCAGTGTAGCATTCACCCTTAATTTTAGTAAAAAAATTCCATGAATCTTTAAGTAGGTAGTGGACAGGCTTTAATGAATCTTTAAGTAGCCTGTCTATGAAGACACTTAAAGAATATGTTGAACTATGTTGTGCTGAAATAATGACTCTGAAAGGTGGTTGTTCAATATCCTTATGGACGTTCAGAATGCCAAAAGCTATAGGTGTCTGAGGGTGGTCAGTCTTCAAATAATTAAACAGTTCTTTTGAAATGACACCTTGAAATAGAGAGTCCTCCAAAACAATTGGATTTTCTCGTGTTCTAGAAGCACTTTATTTCTGGAAGATGTCTGGTATTTAATGATGTCTGAAAATAATGTAGAAAGGTGATTGCCATAATAATTTTTGTCAAAAATAACAACCCCCCATTTGTCAGGTTTCATAATTCTTAGGGAATCGTTACACCTAAGATCAGTTATCAGTTTGTGTTCCTCTCTTGAGAGATTATATATTGTACTTTTCATACTGAAATATTTGTTCAACAAACAATGTATTTCAGTCTCACAAGCTTTCTCAACTGAACAATTGGATGTAATGGGCCGTTAAAAATACTTTTTTCTTGATCATATGAAAATCAGTGGTGTTGTCTGTTCTTTGAAAACAATTTGAAAATTCAATTTATGTGTGAATAATTTTAATTCTGTAATCACATCCACCACCCCAACATTAAAAGTTAGTACAAATTCAAAACCTTTTTTTGAAAAGGGAAAATATGTCTTATTAATGTGTAATCCAGTATAATTGAAAATATTAAGCCCTTGATAAGAAAAAAACTTTTGCCATCATGGCTAGAAACTCTTTCATTATGACTGATTATTTGTGCTCTCTGTATGTGTTTCTCCTTCCAAACCCTCTGCCTCTCCCCCTCATCATCTTCGAGAATGGGCGTTGTGATAAAAAACAGTTTGTTTCTATTCGCAGTATGCTCTGATCTCAACGGGGGGTATTGGGTTTTGTAATCTCATTGTACTGGATCATACCCATCTTGTTCTTCACTATACATGTTTTTCTAGTTATCAGTTTTTGGACCGTTTGGCAAGAGTAAAATACACGATGGACATTGGAACATAATCCCTGGTGTAAGGGCTATCCTGTCATATTATGGAAAGAATTTTGGAAAGGAACAAAGGGAGATCACCAGGGCATAACGAGAATGTTTTCATCTCTTGTGTTAACTCTGTTGGTGACTCAGTTTCCAGTGAAGGTGATTTAACACAGTTTATTGACCTGCTTACACAGCAGTTAATGGATTTAAACAAGAAAATTGATCAACTACATTCCCCACAATTCAATTTAATTTCAAAATACATTTAACATTAGACTGGCCAACCAGGGAGACTCAACTGTCAATACAACCGATGAACATTTTTTTTCAAAGAATTTTATTGAATAATTATTAAAATGAACAAATATTTCCATGAAATTGTAACATTTTTTCTTTAAAGTTAAAAAACAATAAAATAAAAAAAAACCTTCTAATATATAAACCAGTGTAACTAAGCTATGTACAAAGACATTTACCATGCAAAATAATTTCCTTAATGTAGCTGTAGGATTAATAAAATTATCTGTTTACATCAATTAATAAACTATTTTTCTAGAAGTTCATCGATGATATTCCATGAATTATATAATGTATTATTCCTAGATGATCTAGATTTAATAGATAACATTTACAAATTACACGTTTCAAGGAGTATATTTTTTAAATTCCAAAAATGTAGGTGCTGTGCTAGATTTCCAATTCTTAGTAATTGTTTTTCTAGCTATAGATAGTATAGACCAAACCAAAGGGTACTTATTCTCTTTTACACAATCAGGAACAGGAGTATTAAATAAAATAAGTGATTTAGGTATAAAGAAATTATCAGTAAAAATTATTTGCAACAAATTATTGATATCATCCCAAACATTTCTTAAATATATGCAATTATAAAACATATGAGACCAGTTAGCATTCAATTCAATATTACATCTCCAACATGTTATATTCTTTTTAGAAAATATACTTATATTATGAGAAGTGATAAATGATCTATTTAAAAATCTCCATGTGAATGATTTCCATTTTAAAGAAGAAGTAGTCATACTTGCTGATTGCAAAATATTAAATTTGTCTTTCTCAGAAGGGGGATTATTATTAATTAAAGAAAAACATTTCCAATAATTATCTGAATGTGTATCTAAATCACATTTAATTGCCCTATAAATGTTTGATAACTTGTTATTAGCAGGAGATTTATGCAAAACTGATAAAATCATATATTGTATTAACTTGGGAATTTTTTCCCTAATTATAGGAGACATAGAATCCAATTTATTTAATACATATTGTCTAGCTTCTTGAAGCTCTAACCATAAACAAGTATCAAGTTTATACTCTTCCAAGAGTAAACTATTGGATTTTATCTCATTATTTATCATAATTTGGTGCCAAAATATTAAATGCTTTTGTTAAAATATAGACATTTTTGTATAATCTGAAGATAAAATAGATCTGTGTGTGTAGACTATAGGAAAAAGTAAAAAAAGCCAATCCTTATATATATTGTATTTAAATGTATAATTTTTAAATTATTTTAAGAGAAAAACTATATACTGAGAGTTAAAACTCAGAGAAGAAAATTCAGAAATATAATCTTTTAACCTCCAAATAAATGGATTATTAATTATATTTAGCTTATAGGAACTGTTTATATCTTTGGTATTTTGTGACAATACCTCTATAAACTCTTTCCACTTAGCAGTGTATTCCACATCAATGAGATGAGAGATTGTATTGAATACTGATGAACTTGAATACATTTCTAAATTTGGTAGGGCTATACCCCTATTATTCCAGTTATACATATGGTATGTTAATGCAATGCTTGGCTTATTTGGTAACCACAAAAATTTGTGACTCATTGAATTACATTTTTTAATTATTTGGTAAGAAGGAGGTATAGATAAAGATTGAATTATATATATGATTTTGGGGAGAAGGATCATCTTTGATATTAAAAGTTTATCATCCATAGAAAAGGGTAATTTGTACCATTTATTTATTAAATTTTGTATTTGAAATAGACTTTTATTATAATTTAGTAAAAAAGAAAATGCCACAGCAACCTTATTCCAACAGTAAAAAAGCCTCATCTTCGCAGTCGTCATCTTCACTATTAACAAAATCTCCAGATTGAGAAGTAGGATTGTTGGAATCATGACCAAGAGGGACATCAGTATTTACTTGTATCTCCAATTTCGGATACGCTGCTTATTTAGAGTAGGCAATTCTATCTCTAACAAGTTTTCTTGATTTATTTGTTTTCAATTTCACCAAACGTGCATCAATGCTAGTTAAAACACGTTGGTAATCATATTTGTACCTAAAAAAGTCCATATCAACCTTAATTTCATTGTCCAAAACATTAATATCAGCAGTGAGCAAACAAATATGTTGGGTATAATGTTTCACAATAAGCTGTAGTAATTGTGCGCCCTGCTCCTGAAAAAGAGCTTTTAAGTCACCAAAAAATGACTCATCCACAAGGAGACCCGAGGGAGAAAAGTTATTACGTAGTCCCATGGGAATTAAATTCTC
The DNA here is from genome assembly GCF_019279795.1 of Protopterus annectens. Lineage (NCBI taxonomy): Eukaryota > Metazoa > Chordata > Ceratodontiformes > Protopteridae > Protopterus > Protopterus annectens. The sequence goes on along the minus strand of NC_056728.1, from coordinate 1,533,596,420 downwards.
TGCCAAACATTGTTCAAAATATGCAGCCTCCAATTGCATTTTCTTTAATTTAAGTAGTGTAATATCTAACAGTTTTAGCTTATCAGTGATAGACACACCAAACGACTCGTTTCTTAGAGCATTAAAAGTACCTGTTTGGTTGTTAGGATTAAAAGAAAACGACTCAACGTTTTTAATCCAATCCGATAATAGAGGTAAACCATGCATATCAGAGTAACTTTTCTCCCTCGGGTCTCCTTGTGGATGAGTCATTTTTTGGTGACTTGAAAGCTCTTTTTCAGGAGCAGGGCACACAATTACTACAGTTTATTGTGAAACATTATACCCAACATATTTGTTTGCTCACTGTTGATATTAATGTTTTGGACAATGAAATTAAGGTTGATATGGACTTTTTTAGGTACAAATATGATTACCAACGTGTTTTAACTAGCACTGATGCACTTTTGGTGAAATTGAAAACAAATAAATCAAGAAAACTTGTTAGAGATAGAATAGCCTACTCTAAAAAAACAGCGTATCCAAAATTGGAGATACAAGTAAATACTGATGTCCCTCTTGGTCATGATTCCAACAATCCTACTTCTCAATCTGGAGATTGTGTTAATAGTGAAGATGACGATTGCGAAGATGAGGCTTTTTTACTGTTGGAATAAGGTTGCTGTGGCATTTTCTTTTTTACTAGTCGGCTTTTGTTTGGTACTTTTATTATAATTTATTTAAATGGTATCTTTAATATTGTTAGTAATAATTATACCTAGATATGCTATTTGTTGAGACTGAGCTATATATTCATTATATTCATCAGGTATATTGTATTTTTTTGAACCTGTTAAAAGAATTTGTGTTTTATTATTATTAAAAGTAAGGCCGGAATTTTTTTTGAAAATATTCCATGTTTTTTAAAAAGATTTTGTATAGATTCCCTTCTACTCCCAACAGTAATCAATATGTCATCTGCAAACATTTGTATTGTAGATGATATAGTGGGGTTTAATTTGTATCATTCAATATCTGTATCATGTCTTATTAAATTTGCCCATGGTTCCATAACTAATGAAAATAAAAGAGGGGATAAAGGACACTCTTGCTTAGTACCTGTTACTATTGGTATATTTTGAGATATACACCAATTTTAACATAAGCTTGGCTACCTTCATATAACAGAGTGATACGATTGATACAGTTATTGGAGAAATGTAATTCCTTTAATAGAGTGAACAAATGTTCCCATGTAACTGAGCTGAAAGCACAATTTATATCTAAACTAAATTTGTTTTAAGATTTTTTCACCGAATCAATTAAAGTTAATATTCTTTTAATGTTATCATATGAAGTTCTCTTTATTATAAACCCTGTTTGATCACTATCAATTAATTTGGGTAAAAGTGTTTTAAGTCTTTCTGCATAAATGGACATAAATATTTTATAATAGGTCCCGCGGTAGTGGTGCTGCGGTAGCGTTGTCGCCTCACAGCAAGAGGTTGTCCCATTTGATTCTCAGCTAGAGCGTCTTCTGTGTGGAGACATGCGTGAATGAAGGTTCATTGAAGGTTGTGCATCAGGGCTGGTAACTCGGCAAGTAAAAATCCACTACCAAATATTAGCAGACCGGAGTTCCACTGTGGAGACCCCTAACCAGGATAAGTCGAATGACACAGTGTTTAATAGGAAGATGGGTCAATAGGAGGTACACTTAGAGGGATCTTTGTTAGATTTTAAAATAGGACAAATAAAAGTGTATTTCCAAGAAGGTGGAATTATGTTTTTGTCCTGAACAAGATTAAATACTTTATAAAGCAATTTTAGAGCATTTATAGGTAGTAATTTGTAAATTTCAGGAATGATGCAGTCATTACCTGATACTTTATTTTGCTTTAATTTGGTAATGTGAGTTTGAAGTTCTTTGAAAGATATTTGTTTATCAATAGAAATCCCTTGTTCCTCTGAAAGTCTTGTTTTAGTGTATTTATTAACAAATGTTTTTATTTCCTCTTTAGAGTTAATTCAGTAGTTGTTTGGTTGATGTTTATAAAAAAACTCTCTAAATTCAGTTAATATATTATGAATTTCCGATACCATTTTTCCTTTTTTAGGGGAGAATATTCCATTAATATGATTAAATCTATTTAATCTTTTCATTTTATTAGCAAGAATTTTTAAGGATTTAGGGTTAGAAGAAAAATTTATAAACTTGAATTTTTCTATATTGATCATAGTGTTATGTTTTAATATTTCTACATATTTATTATTTAACATATTTATTTATTTTCTTTTATCTGATATATCTTTATCACCCATATTACTAAGTTATAAAGTGTCTAATTTACATTGTATATCTTGTGGCTCTTTACCCAAGCTTTCTTTTTTTTTGTGTTGTACCAATTCAATATCCTGCCATATAGATAAGCTTTTAGGGCCTCCCATATGCAAATTTCTAATATATCATTAGTATTGGTAAGTTCTAAAAAAATCTGTACTTCTGTAGAAATGAAATCTTTAAAATCTTTTAATTTTGTAATATAAGCTGGGATCCTTTATACACGAATATTAAAATTTGGATTGACTACCACTTCAAAAATTATAAAATTATGATCTGATAAAGGACATGAAATCACTGCTGATTTGTTTAAGGAATCTGTTAAATTATTAGAAATAAAAACTCTACCCTCGAGTATGAGTTATGTCTATGAGAAAAAAAGGTGTAAAACAAAGAAGTAGTATCTGCAAAATTATTTATGTCTTTCAAAAATAAGTATCTGAAAAGTCTTTTAATAATTTAGATGATGTAGATATTCTTCTCTTCCCATTAGTACTAGATTCTTTGTAATTTAGAATACAATTGAAATCTCCTGCCAAAATAATGTTTCCTTTAGAGACTAGTACAATTTGATCTAGATGTTGTTTCACTGTGTTTATCCCTATCCTTGGGATCCAATATATGTTAATCAATGTGAAAATGTTATTGTTTATTTCTATGGTGACTGCACAAAACATTCCTTTATTATCCTTATATGTATCTATTTTAGGAAAAGGCATTATGCTGTTCCATAGGATAGCTATGCCTCTATTTTTCTTAGTATGTTCAGAACTTACTAAAATCTTATATGTTTAAGATTCAAGTCTGAATATGTCCTCTGTTATTAAGTGAGTTTCTTGTAAAAATATTAACTGGGATTTATGTATCTTAAGATATCTAGTTAAATTCCTCCTTTTATTAGGATTATTTAAACCATTAATATTAACTGATATACTTTTTAGTGTAGTCATTGAAAATTAAATGATGTAAATATAAACATAATGATCTAAGAAATACACAAGAATATATCTAATAGGAATACTATTATGATCATTATAACGAACATAGTGTAAGATTATCATACTCTTAAAATTAAGGTTGTTTCCTACTACATAAGATATCAATGTCTGAAAAGTTATTAGAAAATATTTATAACATAAACATGAAACAAAATAACCAACCTGAACTCGTCTGGAGTTTAAAACTCCTAACTTGAATGACATCAGTCACTCGAATCGACCTCCTATCAAAAGCAGCATCCAATCAGCACCTGCCTAAATGTCTATAGTCATAACTATAAAAATAAGGCTTCTCATCAATATCATAAACAATTTTCTGTATGAACCAAATATATAGATATAATGTTGTGTCAATTAGTAAATTGATGACAGCTACATCTTAGGAATAAAGTACAGAATTTTCTTACTTTAGTTAGTAGGTTATTAAGAACTACTATGAACTATTAGTTCACTCTTCTGTTTTGAAGTAATCACATTTGATAAGAACCTTAAAAAGAGACTATGGCATTCTTTTATTACCGAAATATGGCTAATAAAGGCTAAAGTGTGGTATATAGTACTGCCATAGGTGATCAGCTAAATGAAACATAGTTGTAAATGAATCACCTAAGGGCCTTCAATAACCACTAACATTGGCAGCTAATAAATAAGATGCCAATAAAAGTGATTTTACTAACAATCAACTAACATACTGATTGTTCTGAAAGAAATGAACACTGCATTTCTTTGCCAGAAACCAAATATAGTGATTACTCATCAAGAAGTAAAACCAACAACATCCTGTAGTTTTCTTATAACCAAACACCCCGGTGCAGTTTCTCATAGAAGAGTGACTAATAAACCTTAAAGGTCTGATCTTCCATTCATTGCATTAATTTGAGTTATCTCAAAGGGTCCATCACCATACTGAAAACTAGTGAAAAGATCATATTAGTTCAAAGAAACAAGGTGCTTAAATAGCTCCTGTAAACTATATAAAAGCCTTATTTAAATATAATGAGCTTTTTATTTTTCAATTATAGCTTATACTATCTTTGAATTTTGAAAAGCTATTTCATTAACAAAACAAAAGATGAACATTTCAGATTTCCTAATGATAAACAGATCTAACTATTTTTAATGCACCTGTCCTTGCAATATTATTGTTGCCTATGTGATACATCCCTATCAGCCTATTACACAAATGCATTCATAAAATAACTGAGATAACCTGTTATGTACATCTATACATTTAACATTTTGTTAAATGCTTCATGAATATTTCTCAGCAAGTCAATAGTTATAAAAAAATGTACATGTAACACAAGTATATAAACAGCTTGTAGCATTATTAAATCTTCCAAAAATGCACAAATCACAACTAGTATTTCTCATCAAGATATCGGCACCCTTGTCATATATAAAGCAAATATTTTATGAGAATACTATTCGTATATGAATACATAAGGCTCAAGAATACCTATGATGATCAGAAAAAGCATTTAGGCAACATGTGTAGTATAATCCCTATTTATTTAAGAAATTATTGCATATATGTCTTACAATAAGTTGAAAGTAGTAATCTAGTTATATCTTCTTTTTGTATGATGTATGAGGAAACAAATTTGATTCAGTAGCTTCCCGATGAGGATCAGAAGATCAATTTACTTCCAACGCCTTCATAATGATGTTTTAAGAAAGCTCCAAGCTTTCCAGCCACGATGGATACCACAGTCTTGAGCTCTTCATGAAGATAAAGCTTTTCAAAGTTCCGGCGGGAAATAGTAAGTAAAACATTACTTAACTACATATAAGACAATTTTTTGAGATTCCCTCTATACCAAGAGAGATAAGAAAAGAGAAAAAAAAAAAGAACCTTGCATACACAACACGAAGCAATGACAGCTATCAAGCAAAGCTTCACCACACTATCAACCAGACTCTCCAGTTAATCTCCGACCAAAGCACACAGGCACCAAAACATACAATTAACACAAACAACACAACACATGTTTCTACAGTGTTAGAGCACTAAACCAGAGCCTCCAAATAAACACACCAACAACTCGGAAATGACAACGAAGCCATACCATTACGCCAGCCACACTGCCACTCACATCCCGGGACAGAAGTACCATCACTAGCACAGCAATTCTGCAACTATACATCGGGCCATAATACAAGATTCCTTTATCAAACAGTTAACCATAAATCAACTAAAATACAAATACAGCAATTATAACTAAATAAAAGTTTTCCAACCACTGTAAGAATCAAAATCAAGATAAACAAATACACCCCCTAATGATAAGCACCACTACAAGACATCTGGAAGCATAGATATCTGAGACAGGAGAATCACTGCATCCATGGGAATCAAACCAATAAACATTAAGATAATTAATCTTAAACAAATAGTACAAATGAAAAAAAAATCCCAACAAACGACTATTCTACAAAACAAAATAAACAACTATTTAGTTAACCAATTTACATTATATTAAATATAATACCAAAAGCTCACCTGGATGTCCAATTTAATTTCCCCAACTGAGTGAATCAAGTGCAAATATGTACTTGTTATGATTCATCTTTTGATTTTTTTTTAGGGTCAAATGTTTTCCAAGTGTTGTTCTCAGCATTTCTTTTAGGACTAGGACTGGCCCATTCCATTTCATCTACTTTTTTCCAGTATGTTATTAGATTTTATATAAGTTATTGCATTGTCTAGGTCATCAAAAATTTTAAAACCATCTTGATAAAATATTTTCAGTCTTGCAGGAAAAAGCAAATGGGTTTTTATTTTATTCTTTTTTAGTTCTCTGACTAAAGGCAAGAAAATTTTCCTTTCTGATAATACTGAAGAAGAATAGTCATTATCAAAGCGTATAATATTGTCCTTCAGTTTGATTGGGGATTTTGCCCATGCAGTCTTTAGTACCATTTCCTTATCATGGGCTGATAGAAACTTTACAATAACAGATTTAGTATAATTACTCTTGGTGTTTTTAGATGTCACCATTCATCTATGGGCTCTTTCAATACCATATGAAAGAGCATCCGGCAGTTCAAGTACTTCAAGCAACCAGGAAGATAAAATTCTTTCCATATTATTTCTCTCTATGTTATTATGTTATGAAAAATTCTCACATTATTCCTACGAGACCTATTCTCAAGGTCATCAACCTTTGTCTGAAGAAGAGAATTTTGCTTTAACAGGAACTCAACATTATGTTCACTCTCCTGAATTCTGTTATCCATATCACTTAATGCAGTTTCCATTCCTGAAATCTGCTTCCTTTGTTGCAATAAATCTTCATGTAGAATGTCCATTTGGTGAGAACACTTTTCTTTGAAATTGCCAATTTTTATATCCATTTTGTCTATTTTGACATTTAGTTCTTGAATAGCAGTTAGTAATTACTGTAGTTCTTTCCTGATAGTTGTCTCTTAATGAGAAAATTTAGTGAAGCTCATCTTGTTTTTTTACTGTAGTACTTCCAAGTGTAACTTTGACAGGAAAATTTAAAATCTAGTTGAAATTTTTTATATACTACCCTGATATATATTTTAAAGAATTAATTAAAATAAAAAAAAAACTATTATTAGGGAAGTTTATATCAATATTTCCCGTCAATAAAGTTCTATAAAGGCAGAGCTGATAAGAAAAGCTGCTACTCTGTGCTCATCTTGGCCACGCCCCAACTGATGAACATTTATGATTACAACAGCCTGCCCTAAGCAGTGCAATTCCCTCACATAAAGAGGACAATCATTTTAACTTTAAAGAATGGCTTAGGAAAGACCTCTCATTCTACAACCAGGAGTCTAAGTGGCTCTGAAGGTCCCTAAGACTTTTAAGAATACTATAAAGGATTTTGAAAATCTTTTATTCAATGTACGTAACTCACAATGCAACAGTCTTTATTTTGGGGAAAGTTTAAGTAACACGCATGTCCCCAAAAAACTGAGACTTTCTAAATTTCCAAATGGTAGGCAAGCCAGTGACTAATATGGATTAATTTTTTGCTATGTTTGATAAGTTTGGGTTTGAGTTGATGGAATTTATTATAAAAACTAACAATGCTAGAATTGATAAAATGCTGGATGTTTTAGACAAACTAAATAATGACCTTTTAAATGATTTGTTATTTGATAGTAATGTTGCATGCTACGAAAATATTTCTCATAAAGTTGAAAAGAATGTCAGATTGAACTTAGAGCAGAAAAGGAAAAAAATTAAACAGGAATGAAATGGATTATTTAAAAAAATAATGTTTACCCTGTCCCCAAAGCATTTGTAACTAGAGTTCCTGAGTCCATAAGATACTCAGTACATTCTAGGGACCTAGAGAATGAGTGTGAACAAGGGGATGATATGTATTGTGAAGGACAAGATGGGTATGATCCTACAATGAGATTACAAACCCCAGTACCCCCCTGTTGAGAAGCTTGGAGCGTATTAAGAAAAGAAACAAACAGAATGTTTTTTTTTATCATGATTCCGGTCCCCAAAGAGGATGAGGGGGAGAGGCAGAAAGTTTGGAAGGAGAAACATATACAGAGAACACAATTATGGTTAGCAAAAGAAACAATGTAACTACTTAGACAAAGAGATAAAGTGTGGTCCCTCTATCTCTCTAACAAGAGTCAGGCTAATCGCATCACCTTCCAACAACTTAGAAAGCAAGCTAAGAAACAAATCAAACTAGAAAAAAAAACATACTTCCAAACTTCAAACAAATACACAAAGATTTTGGCAATCAATCAACCTCCTTATAAATCCTGGGAAACCCACTACCCCAGTCTCTACTACCAATAATAGAATAGACCTGATTGCATCCCAGTTTAATTCCCACTTTATTAGCTCAATAACCTCCCTATTATGCAGCACTTCTACATCACCCATCTCTGTACCCACTCCATCTGGTCTACCACATACCTACTTTAAACTTAAACCCATTCAAACAAGCTACATACAAGGCTTAAATTCTAAAATAAAACCATATACCCTTGCAGCTGATCAACTACCAGGTGACTTTTTTAAATTAGCTACCACATCTATTGCCTACCCCATATCAATTCTAATTAGCCATTCTATCACTGACTATATGTACCTTCCATATGAAAAATATCCTATATCATTCCAGTGCATAAATGAGGCCTCTCTAAAGACATATCTAATTATAGACATATAGCCATACTCTCACCCCTTGCAAAAGTCTTAGAAAAGTGTGCCCACAAACAAATAATTGACTACTTCCAAAAAATAACCTATTTGTTACACAACATGGTTTCTGACCAAAACACAGAACTAGTACTGCTCTCATTAGTTTTACCAAGTCTATTAAACACCTCAAAAATAACAACCAACTTGTCTCTGCTGCCTTTCTTGACATGTTAAAAGCCATTGACAATGTAGCACATCAAATCCTCCTAAATAAACTTGAAAATTACAACCTCTGCCCTGAGGCCCTAAACTGGTTCCATAGCTATCTCTCAAACAGGCAACAAGCTACCTTATGGGATAATAAACTCTCCCCCCACTTTCCCATATCTGTAGGAGTCCCCCAAGGATCGAGTCTAGGACCACTACTTTATACAATCTTTACCAATGACCTTACAATAGCCGTTAGTCCCGTCAACATTATACAATATGCAGATGATTCCAAGCTCATCTGCTCAGTGCCTACAATCGAGTCACTGGAAGAAAACTCAGACTGCCCTTACCAACATTGAAAATATCTAACAGCCCATCAACTTATACTAAATCCCATTAAAACAAAGCTCATGGTCTTTTCAAGTCCTTCCTCACTAGCTAATAATCCACATCTTTCTATTCTTTTCTTCAAATCACACTAAAATAGAACCAGTTGAACACACAAAACTTCTTGGAGTCACCGTAGATAATGGCTTGAATTTTGACAAATATATAGCACAGACAATTAAAAAACTCCATATAAAACTCAGTACAACCTACAGAGCAAAACCCTATCTTACAGATCATGCTAGACTGGCAACAGCAAGAACCCACCTGCTGTCTTCCTACTCTATTGTTTTCAAATATTCACAAACCTCTGTAAAACAGAAATGAAAAACCTTGATTCTTGCTATAACAAGATAGCCAAATTTGCAACTAACTTACCTCAAAAAATGCATCATTGTACTGCCCTTCAACAACTACATTGGTCAGAACTCCCAACCTTACTCACACTAAACCAATTATTAATCGCACACTCAGTGATGTATAAACCTGCTCACTGCCCAGCCCTAACTAACCTTGTTTAACCCTACAAAAACCTTAATTCTCCTAGGTCAGCTGACAAAGTCCTACTTAAAGTAAATAAATCTCACAACTCCCATGGCGACTCCTTATACTGCTACAATTAATTTATTTAATATTTGTTGACTGGGAAAGTCTGACTTGGAACAAAGCCAATTTCCAGCAGAGGCCCAGGGAGAAATGCTCCAGACACATG